>NC_084847.1:262500-543000 GCF_033115175.1 Lepus europaeus
TATTATGTCAATGTAACTTTGATAGTAACGCTCAATTTGTAGAAAAATCTGTGAACAGTATTTAAAATTATGATCAATTTATCACATATAAATTTTTCTTCCAAGATTTATTCCTCTCAAACTTTTTGTGGCTTGTCACACCTTTTGTGACTTGCTTAAACTTTTAGTTTCAAGTAGTCTAGAATTGTCATACATGGAGACTTTAGGAAAACATAATTGTTAATAAACCCAGCCGTCTGCCTTACAGAATTTAAGATGCTGAGAGTACACAGGTCTATATTGGAATTTTCCTTTTCCCAAGTTGTATTTAGAAGCTCTACCTAAATGACTTAACACATTGAGATAATAATGAATACCACATCATTATCTGAATTAGTTTTTTTGTAGAAAATTTTTATTCAATAAATATAAATTTTGGAAGTACAACTTTTGAATTATAGTGGTCCCCCCCCCCCGTAACCTCCCTCCCACCTCAAACTATCCCCTCCTCTATCCCTCTACCATCCCATTCTTCATTAAGATTCACTTTTAATTGATATACAGAACACCAGCTTAGTATAAGCTGAGTAGACTTCAACAGGCCGCACCCACACAGACCTGAATTAGATGGAAGGTCAGAATTACATTCCCATGTTCTGAAATAACTCTCAAGGGTAAGTGTAACACCTCCTGACCAGCAACCACAGGCACCAACATGTGTTAGCAACTTTGAAACTATCTTTGACCCTTTATTTGTTTTTTAAATATTTTTTGAAAGGTAGAGTTAGAGAGAGAGGAGAGACAGAAAAGTCTTCCAGCCGCTGGTTCATTCCTCAGATGGCCACAACGGCTTCAGCTGAGCCGATCCCAAGCCAGGAGCCGGGAGCCGGGAGCCAGGAGCTTCTTCCAGGTCTCCCACGTGGGTGCCTGGGCCCAAAACACTTGGGCCATCTTCTGCTTTCCCAGGCCATAGCAGAGAGCTGGATCGGAAGAGAAACAGCCGGGACTTGAACCAGCGCCCAAATGGGATGCCGGTGCCACAAGTGGAGGCTTAGCCTGCTACACCACAGCTTTGGCCCCCTTTATTGATTTATTTTTTAATATTTTATTTGGGCCAGCGCTATGGCGCAGCAGGTTAAAGTCCCAGCCTGCAGCATCAGCATCCTATATGGGCACCTGGGAAAGCAGCAGAGGATGGCCCAAGTCCTTGGGCCCCTGGACCCACGGGGAAGACCTGGGAAAAGCTCCTGGCTTCAGATCTGCTCAGCTCTGGCCATTGTGGCCATTTGGGGGAGTGAATCAGTGGATGGAAGACCTCTCTCTCTAACTCTTTCAAATAACTGAAATAAATCTTAAAAAAAAAAAAAATTGAGAGTCAGAGTTACAGACAGAGAGGGAGAGACAGACAGAGGTCTTCCATCCACTGGTTCACTCCACAATGGCTGGAGCTGGGCCAACCCGAAACCAGGAGCCAGGAGCTGCTTTGGGGTCTCCCACAGGGATGCAGTGGCTCAAGCTCTTGGGCCATCTCTCTCTACTGCTTCTCCAGGCCATTAGCAGGGAGCTAGATCGAAAGAGGAGCAGCTGGGACTCGAACCAGCACCCATATGGGATGCCGGTGCCGCAGGTGGAGGCTTTAGCCTGGCCCCTCTTTGTCCCTTTACAAAAGTTTAAAGCAGATGATCAAAGAGTCACGTAAGCCATGTGGACTAAAAACAAACATGTGAACTGACATGCGTTTGGATTAACATAATTTCTCCGAGCCAATCTGTGTTGGCTCACTTTGGCATAACAATAAAAAGCCTTGGTATACAGAATTTACTCCCCCCCCCTTTTTTTTTTTTTACTAAAAAAACTCTAGTTGGAAAACAGTGACATGAATACAACATAAAATTGGGGTCATTTTGTAAGCTTACAATGTGCTTTACGTAACCTGAATTGACTCAGCCGTTACTTCACCGCGAGTCACATCCTTTGCGAGTTCCAGGGATCCGATCGGAAGTTCCGAAGTCAGAAGACCCGGTTTGGAATGTTAAAATCGGGCTGGCGCTGTGGCATAGGAGGCTAAGCCTCCGCCTGTGGTGTTAGCATCCCAAGTGGACGCGAGTTTGAGTCCTGGCTGCTCCACTTCTGATCCAGCTCTCTGCTGTGGCCTGGGAAAGCAGTGGAAGATGGCCCACGTCCTCGGGCCCCTGCACCCTCAGAGTGGCCCAGCTCCAGCCACTGTGGCCGTTTGGGGAGTGAACCACCAGATGGAAGACTTCTCTGTCTCTCCCTCTCTGTAACTCTGCCTCTTAAATAAATGAATGAATGAATGAATCAAATCTTTTAAAAACGAACTTTAAAATTGTCAGAGCATCAAACCATTTGGTGAAAATACAATAATACACTTAACCTGAGCATTTTAACCAAAGCTGTGGGCCAGATCTGATCAGTTTAGGTAATCACTCAAACATTCAAAATAGATAATGTTGGGGAGGGGGGAAAGCCATTGTAATCCATAAGCTGTACTTTGGAAATTTGTATTTATTAAATAAAAGTTTTAAAAAAATAGATAATGTTAACTCCCCTAAGAGTCAGTTTTCCCAAACAATCAAGAATCAATCATGGTGACAGAAAAACCCAAAACCTTCTCCAAGAGGCATGAAACTCCTTACCAAGTTGGTTGCATAGCACAGAATAGCCTTGGTGATCAGCGCGTGATTGGATTGCTCGGGCGGAGAATGGCACAGCCTGCAGTCCACTGTGGACTGCGGAGAGGGGCAGCTCCGGCAGGCTGCGCAGGGTTAATGGATGAAGGCCTCTGATGGGGGTGGGGGCTGTGAGGCAGGCTGCAGCTGGAGGCCTTTCCCTTCCCTTCCCTGTGGTGGTGAGGGGGGAGCTCCCATCTTTGCTCAGTATTCCTGACAGTGCCTGTGTGGTGCAGCAAGAGAGACTGGCAACAAGTGTGACAGAACAGGGCGAGGCCGGGGTGGCGTTTGGAGAGAGTGGACACGCCTCAGTCTCCACGAAACACTCCTAACAGGACGGCCGCGGTCAGGCGTGTCATTTCACCGTGTGCCAGAGACGTGGATTCTCTGTGGCCAGCAGAGGCGGTGGCCGCTCTGCCTCCGTCCGTACCAGCTCACCCGGGCACAGCGAGCTCACCTGTGGCATTGAATGGCTGAACACATACCTGCATGGGTGTGGCTGGGAGGCTTCTGGCTGCCACTGGGCAAAATCTACAGGGCCAGGGAGAGGGGCAGCAGGCCAGCGTGGAGCACCGCTCAGGGCGAGGGCGTGGCACTGACTACCGGTCTGCTCTCCAGTGAGGTTAGCGGGGACGGCTGGGGCAGGCTCTTGTCTTCACGCAGGACAGGACTGAGAGAGGAGTGCTAGCAAGGCCTAACGGAGCGGGGAGCTGGGCGGCTAGGGAAGGGGGGAGGGCGAGCGCAGGCTGTGCGTCCTGGCGCCTCTACGGCAAGCGGGCCCCGTGCTTCCCTCCTTTTCTCCATCGTCCACTGGTCACTCCCCAGACGGCTGCAACAGCCAGGACTGGGCCAGGCCGAAGCCAGGGGCCTGGGGCTTCCTCTGGGTCCCGCACAGGGGTGCAGGGGCCCAGCACCTGGGCTGTCCTCCACTGCTTCCCCAGGCACATCGGCAGGGAGCTGCTTTTCGAACCATCACCCACGTGGGATGCTGGCATTGCAGTGGAGGCCTAACTGGCTGCACCACAGTGTTGGCCCACGTTTTTGTTTGCTTGTTTTTAAATATTCGTTTATCAATTTGAAAGAGTTCCATCCCCTGGTTCATTCCTCAGATGGCTGCAGTGGCAAGGCCGGGCCAGGCTGGAGCCTCCCAGGTGGGTGCAGGGGCCCAAGCACTTGGGCCATCTGCTGCTGCTTTCCCAGGCCACAGCACAGAGCGGGATCGGAAGTGGAGTGCCAGGACGGGACGCAGCGGCCATGTGGGTTGCTGGCGTTGCCGGTGGTGGCTTTACCCACCGTGCCGCAACACGGGCCCCACGTCCTCTCGTTTCATTAACACAGTGACCAGAAGTTAAGCTCTGGGATGTGCACATGATAATGGACAACAAGGATCTGGAAGCGGAGATCCACCCTTTGCAGAACGAAGACAAGAACTCCCAGGAGAAGGCGGGCAAGCGAGCGAAGGACGGAGAGGACTTGAGGAGCTCCCCCGCCCAGTCCCGGCTCTCCCGGTGCCGGGCGGCCGCCTTCTTCCTCTCCCTGTTTCTCTGCCTCTTCGTGGTGTTTGTCGTCTCCTTCATCATCCCCTGTCCTGACCGACCTGTGTCCCAGCAGATGTGGCGGGTAGACTACAACGCGGCAGGTGAGTCTCCCGGGGAGGGCGGAGTCTGCACTGTCCTGGCCCGTGGCGTCCCCGGAGCCTCGGGGGACGTGTGGCAGCCCGCCCCCTGCAGAAGGTCGAGCGGGGAAAGGAGGCGGGGGCTTTGCTCAGGTGAGACAGAGAAACGCTGGAAGGTGGACAGCCCTGTCCCGCGCATGAAGGACGGGGCAGGCAGCGTGCAGTCCTGCTGAGGTGCCCAGCCAGCACCCGTCAGCTGGAGGAAAACACACGGCCCCTTCTGCCTGTGCAGCCGGCCCGTAGGAATCTGGGCCTTCATGGGATTCCGGCCTGGCCCCCGGGAGGGTGTGCTGCAGCCGGGCGCCAGGGCCTCGGAAAGGCGTCTTTTGTTTCCTTTTCCTTGGTGAGCGGTGGTGATGAGCGGGCTCTGTGCTTATCGGTCAGCTGTGTGTCTGTGGAGAGAGGCCCATTACATCTTTTGCCCACGTTGGCGTTAGGTTTTTTTGGTTTGGGGTTGTAGGAGTTCTTTATGCAGGAGTACTTTGAAAAGTTCATACAGAGGGGCTGGTGCTGTGGCGCATAGGTTAATCCTCTGCCTGCAGTGCCGGCATCCCATATGGACGCCAGTTCGAGTCCCGACTGCTCCTCTTCCCATCCCGCTCTCTGCTCTGGCCTGGGAAAGCAGTGGAGGATGGCCCAAGTCCTTGGGCCCTGCACCCATGTGGGAGACCTGGAGGAAGACCTCTCTCTGTCTCTCCCACTGTCTGTAACTCTACCTCTCAAATAAATAAATAAAATCTTAAAAAAAAAAAAACAAAAACAAAAAGAGAAAAGTTCATACAGGGTGGAATTAAAAGATGTTTATATTGGAGCAAGAATATTTTTTTAAAAAAAAATGCATCCAAGAAGTTTTCAAAACATTCATGGAAAATGCTTATTATGAAAAAACAGTGATTTCAAAATTTTTCTACACAAAAATAAGCTTATCTTGTAATGCTATTTTCCATGGCCCTTTTTTTTAATTTGTTTATTGACTTAGAAGATGGAGTTACAGAGAGGAGAGGCAGAGAGAGCTCTTCATCCGCTGGTTCGCTCCCCAGTTGGCCGCAGCTGCCCAGGATGGGCCAGCCAACGCCAGGAGCTTCATCCGGTCTCCCACGTAGGTGTGGGCCAAGCACTTGGACCGCCCCCCACTGCTTTCCCAGGCGCCTTAGCAGGGCGCAGGGTCAGACAGGGAGCAGCCACGATGGGAGCCGACGCCCATGCAGGATGCCCATGTCGCAGGCGGCGCAGCCTAGGCCCCGCACCAGAGGGTTAATTTTTATAAGTCTGCTTCATTTTTGTCTTTTGTCGCCTTGCTTTTGGTGTTATAGCAAACCCGTACTCATTCAACGTTACAGACGTTAGCTCCTGAGTCAAAACGGATCAAAACGGGAAGCTGAGGGTGTGTGTCTGTCGTAGCCGAGGGTCGCCCGCCACCTCCAGGCGTGTGTTTGGAGACCTGGGGGGAAAGGGGGAAGCGGTCCCTCGCGAGTGTGGATGTGGGCAGACACGGGTGCTCGGGACCTCCCCAGTGGTCCCCAGAGCAACCGTTCCCTGACACGGCTGTTGAGAACCCCCCCTGCACCCTGCCCCCTCCGTTGCTTCCTGATCCCGTCCGTCCACGAGGGGTGGCTGCTCGGGGGTCTGGCCCAGCGCCCGCAGCGTCCACTTTTCTCTTGCAGTCACCTATGACTTTCTGGCCATGGAAGACGTGAACAGAGACAGGATCCAGGATGTGCTCTTTCTATATAAGAATGCCGGCAGTGGGGGCCGCGCCAACTGGTCCTGCGCTGGTGAAGGTGATCTGGTTTTATCTGAAAAGGAGGGCTCTGTGAGTCATCCTCTCACGCTGACAGGCTTCAGGGGGCAGGTGCTGGGGCTGGGCACAGCACATCACTCTTCCTAGCAGCGCTAGGGGATCTCGGAGGGTAGGGTTCAGGGGGCAGGCGCTGGGGTCTGGGCACAGCACATCACTCTTCCTAGCAGCGCTAGGTCTCGGAGGGTAGGGTTCAGGGGCAGGTGCTGGGGTCTGGGCACAGCACATCACTCTTCCTAGCAGCGCTAGGGGATCTCGGAGGGTAGGGTTCAGGGGGCAGGTGCTGGGGCTGGGCACAGCACATCACTCTTCGAGCAGCGCTAGGGGATCTCGGAGGGTAGGGTTCAGGGGCAGGTGCTGGGGCTGGGCACAGCACATCACTCTTCCTAGCAGCGCTAGGTCTCGGAGGGTAGGGTTCAGGGGCAGGTGCTGGGGTCTGGGCACAGCACATCACTCTTCCTAGCAGCGCTAGGTCTCGGAGGGTAGGGTTCAGGGGGCAGGTGCTGGGGCTGGGCACAACACATCACTCTTCGAGCAGCGCTAGGGGATCTCAGAGGGTAGGGTTCAGGGGGCAGGTGCTGGGGCTGGGCACAGCACATCACTCTTCCTAGCAGCGCTAGGTCTCGGAGGGTAGGGTTCAGGGGCAGGTGCTGGGGTCTGGGCACAGCACATCACTCTTCCTAGCAGCGCTAGGTCTCGGAGGGTAGGGTTCAGGGGGCAGGTGCTGGGGCTGGGCACAACACATCACTCTTCGAGCAGCGCTAGGGGATCTCAGAGGGTAGGGTTCAGGGGGCAGGTGCTGGGGCTGGGCACAGCACATCACTCTTCCTAGCAGCGCTAGGTCTCGGAGGGTAGGGTTCAGGGGCAGGTGCTGGGGTCTGGGCACAGCACATCACTCTTCCTAGCAGCGCTAGGTCTCGGAGGGTAGGGTTCAGAGGCAGGTGCTGGGGTCTGGGCACAGCACATCACTCTTCCTAGCAGCGCTAGGTCTCGGAGGGTAGGGTTCAGGGGCAGGTGCTGGGGTCTGGGCACAGCACATCACTCTTCCTAGCAGCGCTAGGGGATCTCGGAGGGTAGGGTTCAGGGGCAGGTGCTGGGGTCTGGGCACAGCACATCACTCTTCCTAGCAGCGCTAGGGGATCTCGGAGGGTAGGGTTCAGGGGCAGGTGCTGGGGTCTGGGCACAGCACATCACTCTTCCTAGCAGCGCTAGGTCTCGGAGGGTAGGGTTCAGGGGCAGGTGCTGGGGTCTGGGCACAGCACATCACTCTTCCTAGCAGCGCTAGGGGATCTCGGAGGGTAGGGTTCAGGGGCAGGTGCTGGGGTCTGGGCACAGCACATCACTCTTCCTAGCAGCGCTAGGGCATCTCGGAGGGTAGGGTTCAGGGGGCAGGTGCTGGGGCTGGGCACAGCACATCACTCTTCGAGCAGCGCTAGGTCTCGGAGGGTAGGGTTCAGGGGGCAGGTGCTGGGGTCTGGGCACAGCACATCACTCTTCGAGTGGCACTAGGGCATCTCGGAGGCAGAGCCAGCTCCCTTGCCCCATTTGGCTTCTGACCCCTGTGGGGCGAGTGAGCACCCCAGCAGTGTGAGTCAGAGGAAGGGAGCGGGGCGGGGGCTGCGCTGCACGCTGAGTGCCCCGTCTCCCTCCCAGGGTCTTCTGCCTGCGCTTTTGTGGCTGCGGTGTCCGGGGCCAACGGCAGCATGCTGTGGGAGAGGCCTGTGGCCCCCGACGTGGCCCTCGCAGAGTGCGCCCTTCCCCAGCGCACGGACAGCGAGGCCTCTTCTGCCTGCGTCCTTGTGGGCAGGCCTGGTGCCCTCATCGCAGTCGATGTGTTCACAGGTGGGTCAGCGGGGAGGGGCTTCACCCCCTCGTCAGGGCCGGGCTCCTGAGGGTGGTCCCTGGAGGGGGTGAGCACTTCAGCAGCTCTCACCTGCAGTCCGGTGTCCTGTCACCAGCCAGGTTACGTCTTGCCTGGGGGCAGTCGAGGCTGCCAGACGCTACCCACTAAGAGGTGGCAGGGGCGGGGTGCTGGGCTGACGCCTGCTGGTGAGCAGTAGGTGGTGGCCATGCCAGGGCAAGCCCAGAACAGGACTGGGCCTGCAGGCCTGCAGGCCTGCACACTTGGGTGTGGGTCTGGGCCTCCGTGTTGGAGGCTCCAGGGTGGAAGGCGTGGTACCGAAGGTGGGGTGGATGCTTCTTCCTTACCTGGGGGCCTAAGGGATTCTATGCCTAGATTTGGTGAATATTAGCATTTCTCTTCCAAGCTGTAGGTTTTTGTTGTTGTTGTTATTTAAAGATTTATTTATTTATTTGAAAGACAGAGTTACAGAAAAGGCAGAGAGAGAGAGAGAGCTTCCATCTGCTGGTTCACTCCCCAAATGTCCACAATGGCCGAAGCTGAGCCTATCTGCAGCCAGGAGCTTCTTCCGGGTGTCCCCTACAGGTGCGGCGGACCAGGCACTTGGGCCATCTTCCACTGCATTCCAGGCCGTAGCAGAGAGCTGGATCGGACGTGGAGCAGCCGGCACTGCAGGCAGCGGCATTGCCCACTACGCCACAACACCAGCCCCCCAAGCTGTGGTTTTAAGAATGTGGAGTAAGGCCGGCGCCGTGGCTTAACAGGCTAATCCTCCACCTTGCGGCGCCGGCACACCGGGTTCTAGTCCCGGTTGGGGCGCCGGATTCTATCCCGGTTGCCCCTCTTCCAGGCCAGCTCTCTGCTATGGCCCGGGAAGGCAGTGGAGGATGGCCCAAGTGCTTGGGTCCTGCACCCGCATGGGAGACCAGGAGAAGCGCCTGGCTCCTGGCTTTGGATCAGTGAGATGCGCTGGCTGCAGCGGCCATTGGAAGGTGAACCAACGGCAAAAAGGAAGACCTTTCTGTCTGTCTCTCTCTCTCACTATCCACTCTGCCTGTCAAAAAAAAAAAAAAAAAAAAGACAATGGAGTAAAATGAAGAGCTCACTGGAAATACCTTACCGCCTGCAGCATCAGTCTTGGGAAGGGGCTGGGGGGCGGCACTGTGGCACGGCAGGTGAAGCTCCACCTGCAACTCGGCATCCCATATGGGCGCTGGTTCGAGTCTCAGCATCTCCACTTCTTTTTTTTTATATTTTAAAGAATTATTGTATTTATTTGAAAGGCAGAGTTACAGAGATGCAGAGAAAGAAAGAGAAAGAGGTCTTCTATCCGCTGGTTCACTCCCCAAATGGCCACAACAGCCAGAGCTGGGCCAGTCCAAAGCCAGGAGCCAGGAGCGTCTTCCAGGTCTCTCACGCAGGTATAGGGGCCCAAGGACTTGGGCCATCCTCCTCTGCTTTCTGAGGCCATAGCAGAGAGCTGGATTGGAAGAGGAGCACCCGGGACTAGAACCAGTGCCCATATGGGATGCCGGCACTGCAAGTGGTGGCTTTACCCTGCTACACCATAGTGCCGGCCCCCAGCTCCACTTCTGATCCAGTTCCCTGTGTTCCCTGCTAATGGCCTAGAAAAAGCAGTGGAGGATGGCTCACGCGTTTGGGTCCCTGCACCCATGTCAGAAACCTGGAAGAAGCTCTTAGCTCCTGGCTTTGGCCAAGTCCTGGCCATTGTGGCCATTTGGGTCGTGAACCAGGGAATAGAAGATCTCCGTAAGTCTGCCTTTCAAATAAATTAATAATTATTGAACAGAAAAGGGGAGATGGCTAGGGGTGGCGCTTGCCCTGGTGATTGGGTTAAGGCCGATGCTCTGGCGGAGCCGGTCAGGCTGCTGCCTGCGACGCTGGCATCTTGTGTCGGTGCCAGTGCCGGTGCTGGCTGCTCCACTTCCAGGGTAGCGCCCTGCTAATGCACCTGGGAAAGCAACAGAAGACGACCACGTGCTTGGGCCCTGTGCCCACCTGGAGACCTTCCATCTGGCCCGGCCGCAGTCGTGGCCATTTGAAGATGAGCCGGCAGATAAAAGGCCTCTGTCTCTCCTCTCGCCTCTCTGTAACTCTGCCTGTCAAGTCAATAAAATAAATCTTTATTAAAAAAGACATCTGCAGGGGCCGGCACCGTGGCTCACTTGGTTAATCCTCCACCTGCGGCGTTGGCATCCCATATGGGCGCCGGATTCTGTCCCGGTTGCTCCTCTTCAGGCCAGCTCTCTGCTGTGGCCCGGGAAGGCAGTGGAGGATGGCCCACGTGCTTGGGCCCTGTACCCCATGGGAGAGACCAGGAGAAGCACCCAGCACCTGGCTTCGAATCGGCGCAGCGCCGGCCGTAGCGGCCATTTTGGGGGTGAACCAACGGAAAAAGGAAGACCTTTCTCTGTCTCTCTCACTGTCTATAACTCTACCTGTCAAATAAAAAAAAAAAATGAAATATTAGCAAAAGTAATAATACTAATAAAAAGACATGGGCATCCCACGTCAGAGCACCTCGAGCCTGGCTCGGCGCAGGCCTCCTGCCGGAGCACACCCTGGGAGGCAGTGGTGCCGACGGAAGTCACTGGGCTCTGGCCACCCCGTGGGACACCTCGGTTGCATTCACGGCTCCCAGCTTCTGCGCTTGCTGGGGGCCGTTGTGAATATTTGGCAAGTGCTCCAGAGAGTGGGACATGTCTCCCTCTTTCTCCTTCTCTCTCCTCCTCTGCCCCTCCCCTCCCTCTTTGCCTCTCAAGTAAATATAAACAATGTTTTAAAGATGGGCGTGTCTGGGTGAGCTCATGCCAGGATCTGTGGGTGGGAGGCCCAGCTGAGAGTGACCTTCCTGGGCTGAAGGCCCCCTCCTCCCAGGTCCGGGGAGTCAGTACTAGCCTGGGCGTTCTAGAACAGACTCGAGCAAGCTGATTGCCAGGAGTCCTACGTGGCCAGCTGTGTGCCCACGGGCGTGTTGTGCGTCAGGCACACGTGCTTGGCCATGCTGCCGGGGTCCCAGGACGGACGCCGCGACGTGACTGCCACGTGGCCGTGACGCACCCGCAGCCCACGTCCCACAGCTGTGCTTGCTTTCAGGGGAGACGCTGTGGAACCACCCGAGCAGCATCGGCAACAACGCCTCCATCTTGAGGCCACTGCTCCGGGTGCCTGACGTCGATGGCGATGGGGCCCCAGACCTGCTGATCCTCGCCCAGGAGGGAACGGAGGTGCAGATGAGCACAGCCCACCCACTGCCTCCTGTCGTCCACTCGTCCCCTTCCCAGGCAGAACCTGGGTCTACCCGGCGGGCGGGGTGTGTCCAGGGCCCGCGTGCTGACCCCCTCAGGCCCCACGTGCTGAGCGACTGCTCTGCTGGGGGCTGACAGCACCCGCTGCTCATGTGCCTTGTGGTGTTAGGGGTTGGGGCCCTGAGGGCCCTGCCCGGGGCTGTGTGGGCTGCTCTGGGGAGGCACAAAGCACTGGCCCCAATCCCAGCCGGCGTGCGTCAGCGGCTCGGCCGGCTCCTCGTGTGGGTCTGGGCCCGTCTCAGCGCCTGCCTCCCTCACTGCAGGTGCACGGCTACATCTACTCGGGCAGCACTGGCCACCAGATCGGCCACAGAGGCAGCCTCGGGGTGGACGGAGGCAGCAGCCCCCTCCTCCACGTCACCAGGACGGGCGCGCACTACATCCTCCTCTCCTGCGGTGGGTCGTCCCGCCACGCCGAGGGCTGGCTTCACGGCTAGGCAGCTGGCCTCACAGAGGAGGCCGGCCCCCAGGGAGGCGATGCTGAGCAGGTCAGAGAGGCCTGTGGCTCTCGGCTGCCCCGTGACCCTGGTGGCTTGGGCCTCTGTGTTTCGAACAGCAAACTCCCTCTGTGGCTGCTCTGTGAAGGGCCTCTACGAGAAGGTGGCCGGGAGAGAGGGCCCCTTTCAGAAGGACCCGCTCTGGGAGAGCCTGCTGGACACCGCCACTCACAGGATGCTGGCGCACAGGTTGGTCCGACCCCGCCCAGGCGCGCGGGCGGCTCCAGGCCCTGGCCTCCTCGGCACAGACACTGGCCAACAGCCGCCCAGGCAGACCCGAGGAGAGAGCCTCCCGGCGGACTGCCACTGTCTTGCGTGTATTTCACGTTGGAGAGCAGAAATGTGGGGGTTGACTCTGGAGCCAGCGGGAAGGCCTGGGCCAGGCAGTGCCTTCCCGCCTGCTCGCCCGAGAGCCGTCCCCTGAGGCTCTGTGTCGTCCCTCTCACCCCTGTAGCGCTGGAGCTGTCCGCCACCTGATGAGCGTCCCCGGGAGAGCTGGCCAGGACGTGCTCCTCGTGGGCTCCGAGGCCTGCGTGCTGCTGGATGGGCAGGAGCTCACACCCAGGTGGACGCTCGGCGCGGCCCAGGTCCTGAGGTACGGGGCTTCCTCCAGGCACCGTGCACTTGCTGCAAACCTCGGAGCCGACAGCCCAGCACCCCAGGGTGGCACGCTGCCCGGCAGGGTGGGGCCGTGTGCGCATCTGCCAGAGCCCTCGCGCTTGTCCTTGTGCTCACCCACACCCTTGGCGCACAGTGGCCCACGCAGACCCCCACTCCGCCCGCCCCGGGCCTCTGCTCACCTGGGCGACGTGGGCAGGTGCAGCCAGACCCAGCGGCACACGTGTGCCAGGCCTTGTCTCTTCACAGAGACCCCTTGTGAGTTCGTTCTTATTCTAGAAAACCCATCCTTGGCCACTACAAACCGGATGCCTTGGCCGTGGTCATCGAGAACGGAACTGGCATCGACAGACAGGTTGGCCGTGCCGTCTCCCCGCCCTGCGCCGCCCTGCCCGTGGGGATGCACTGAGCTGCTCCCGCAGGGACCAGCTGCCTTCAGCCCTGCACGGGTTGGGGTGCTTGTGGCCCCCCCACAGCATCTCCTCCCTCCCTAGATCCTACTCCTAGACCTCAGCACAGGGAACACCCTCTGGAGCCAAGCTCTCCCAAGCCTCCCTGGGGGGCCGCCTTCCACAAGCCTGCCCACTGCAGACCACCGCTCCGCTTTCTTCTTCTGGGGCCTCCACGAGCCAGTCAGCGCCAACGAGACGGTACGGGCCAGGGACCGCTCAGGACCCTCCTGTACCAGGAGCCACCGGTACCGAGGAGTCGGCCCGGCTCGGGCAGTGAAGGCCGGGGGAAGCTGCCCTGGGTCTTCTTGGGGCTGGATGCCTGAGGATCGGGAAGCAGAGCTGTTGGGCCTGTGAGGGGGAGGGTGGGACAGAGCCCAGCGGGTGGCTCTTGCAGGCTCTAGGGAGGGTTGGGAGGGGCTGGGAGGAGGGTGTAGCGTTGGAGTCAGTGCTGTGGGGGACCCGGGCGGGGCTGCTCCACCAGAGCCGCCTCCGGGGGTAATGAGGGCCAGGGTGCCCCCAGGCACAGTGGGGCACCCATCGCTGGCTCTCACTGCAGGGGTCTGGAGCCAGCCGGCACAGCCTGTACATGTTCCACCCCACGCTGCCCCGTGTGCTGCTGGAGCTGGCCAACATCTCTGCCAACATCGTCGCCTCTGATGGTGAGCGTGGCCCTGGGCTGGGCGCCCCGCCCGTGGTCTGCCCTCGCCTCCTGCCAGAGGCCTAGGGAACCTGATGGCCGTGTCCCCACAGTGGTCCTGTTCGAGCCGAGCCGCCATGCTGCGTACGTCCTCCTGACAGGCCCAGCCAGCTCGGACAGGCCCGGCCTGGTGTCTGTGACCAAACACAAGGTGCGGGACCTCGTCCCGGGCAGCAGAGTGGTCCGGCTGGGTGAGGGTGGGCCGGACAGTGACCAGGCCGTCAAGGACCGGTTCTCCCAGCTGCGGTACCGGAGCGAAGCCTAGGGGGAGTCAGCTGGAGCTTGTGGGAGACGCCCAGCTGCAGTCGCTGCCAGCCCTTCCCTCCGTCTGCTCGCCGACTCCTAGGGCCTCCAGGAGCCGGGACCTTGCGGGGCCCCGGAGGTGCGTGCCTGGGCGAGGGCTCTCGCCGCGTGCCCTGTTCTGCCTCACTGTGGTGTCCCACGTCCACTTGGGGCAGAGCACGGCCCCCTGGCGCCCTCACCTTCCTGGCTGCCCCTCAGGAGAGCAGCAGGACCTGGGCTCCCCGTCTCCCTGCAGAAGCCCCTTCCTCTGCACTGTCGCCCAAGGTGGCCACGGGTGGCTGGGGGCAGCTCCAGCCCTTCCAGCATGGGGGGTGGACCCCGGGGCACCTGTGGCCTGGCCCTGGCCCGGGAGGCTGGCTGCTGCTGTGTCCTGAGGAACCGGCCCGCGACCCTCGGGCCACACTGGAGCTGGGCGTCCTCACGAGGCCCCGGTGCCCCTGGCCTGCTGAGTGCCTCCCCCACCCGGCGGCCACCTGACACACCACTCACCTCTGTGCCTTGCTGCCCGAGGCCTCAGGGCAGCTGATGCTCTGTGTGGCTCGGCGCCGCCCGGACAGCAGAGCACCCGCTTTGTAGCCAAAGCCGCCTGACGGCAGCCGTCGCCACAGAAAACCAGAATAAACGATTTGCACTGTGTGAAAAGGCCGTGGTCAGCTGTGAGCGCGTGTCTGTCTCCCTGGCCCCAAGAGGTGGGTGCTTGTGTCCCTGAGTCCTGACTGCCAGCCCCGGGGCAGGGGCAGGGGCGCGCCAGCCAGCCCTGTGGGGTCAGGAGTAGGGGCCCCCCAGCCAGCCCTGTGGGGTCAGGAGTAGGGGCCCCCCAGCCAGCCCTGTGGGGTCAGGAGCAGGGCCCCCCCCCCAGCCAGCCCTGTGGGGTCAGGAGCAGGGGCCCCCCAGCCAGACCTGTGGGGTTGGGAGTAGGGGCCCCCCAGCCAGCCCTGTGGGGTTGGGAGCAGGGGCCCCCCAGCCAGCCCTGTGGGGTCGGGAGCAGGGGCGCCCCAGCCAGCCCTGTGGGGTCAGGAGCAGGGGACCCCCAGCCAGCCCTGTGGGGTCAGGAGTAGGGGCGCCCCAGCCAGCCCTGTGGGGTTGGGAGCAGGGGCCCCCCAGCCAGCCCTGTGGGGTCGGGAGCAGGGGGCCCCCCAGCCAGCCCTGTGGGGTCAGGAGTAGGGGCGCCCCAGCCAGCCCCGGGTCGGGAGCAGGGGATCCCCAGCCAGCCCCGGGGTCAGGAGTAGGGGCACCCCAGCCAGCCCTGTGGGGTTGGGAGCAGGGGCGCCCCAGCCAGCCCTGTGGGGTCGGGAGCAGGGGCGCCCCAGCCAGCCCTGTGGGGTCAGGAGCAGGGGACCCCCAGCCAGCCCTGTGGGGTCAGGAGTAGGGGCGCCCCAGCCAGCCCTGTGGGGTTGGGAGCAGGGGCCCCCCAGCCAGCCCTGTGGGGTCGGGAGCAGGGGGCCCCCCAGCCAGCCCTGTGGGGTCAGGAGTAGGGGCGCCCCAGCCAGCCCCGGGTCGGGAGCAGGGGATCCCCAGCCAGCCCCGGGGTCAGGAGTAGGGGCACCCCAGCCAGCCCTGTGGGGTCAGGAGCAGGGGCGCGCCAGCCAGCCCTGTGGGGTTGGGAGCAGGGGCACCCCAGCCAGACCTGTGGGGTCAGGAGTAGGGGGCGCCCCAGCCAGACCTGTGGGGTCAGGAGCAGGGCTCCCCACCCCAGCCAGCCCTGTAGGGTCAGGAGCAGGGGCGCCCCAGCCAGCCCTGTGGGGTTGGGAGCAGGGGCGCCCCAGCCAGACCTGTGGGGTCAGGAGTAGGGGTGCCCCAGCCAGACCTGTGGGGTCAGGAATAGGGGTGCCCCAGCCAGACCTGTGGGGTCAGGAGCAGGGGCGCCCCAGCCAGCCCTGTGGGGTCGGGAGTAGGGGGCCCCCAGCCAGCCCTGTGGGGTCAGGAGTAGGGGTGCCCCAGCCAGCCCTGGGGTCAGGAGTACGGGCGCCCCAGCCAGACCTGTGGGGTCGGGAGCAGGGGCACCCCAGCCAGCCCTGTGGGGTCAGGAGTAGGGGCACCCCAGCCAGACCTGTGGGGTCAGGAGTAGGGGCGCCCCAGCCAGACCTGTGGGGTCAGGAGCAGGGCCCCCCCCAGCCAGCACTGTGGGGTCAGGAGCAGGGGTGCCCCAGCCAGCCCTGTGGGGTCGGGAGCAGGGGCGCCCCAGCCAGACCTGTGGGGTCAGGAGTAGGGGTGCCCCAGCCAGACCTGTGGGGTCAGGAATAGGGGTGCCCCAGCCAGCCCTGTGGGGTCAGGAGCAGGGGCGCCCCAGCCAGCCCTGTGGGGTCGGGAGTAGGGGGCCCCCAGCCAGCCCTGTGGGGTCAGGAGTAGGGGTGCCCCAGCCAGCCCTGGGGTCAGGAGTACGGGCGCCCCAGCCAGACCTGTGGGGTCGGGAGCAGGGGCACCCCAGCCAGCCCTGTGGGGTCAGGAGTAGGGGCACCCCAGCCAGACCTGTGGGGTCAGGAGTAGGGGCGCCCCAGCCAGACCTGTGGGGTCAGGAGCAGGGCCCCCCCCAGCCAGCACTGTGGGGTCAGGAGCAGGGGTGCCCCAGCCAGCCCCGGGGTCAGGGGCTGGGCACAGCCTTCTAGCAGAGCCTGCAGGGGCCTCACCCCGAGGCCTCCAGCCCCATGAGAGTGTGTGCGCCCCTGGGTGCCAGGGTGTGGGAGGGCGGGGTGAGCTCTGACTGCCACCCAGCAGGAGGCAGCTTGGCACCGCCTCAGTGGTAGGCGGCTTGGGCACTGCTGGCGGAGCGCCCTCACAGCGGCCCGGGTCCACGGGATGCAGTCGCCTGCCGGCCACTTGGGGACAAGCAGCCTCGCCCCACGGGCAGTGCTGAGGGCCCTGGTCCAGGCTGCCCCCGAAGCCCTTCCTCCCTCTTGGGTCCAGGCATCCTCTGGCTGGGGGCCTTCCTCCCAGTGTCCTCCCTCTTGGGTCCAGCCATCCTCTGGCTGGGGCCTTCCTCCCTGTGTCCTCCCTCTTGGGTCCAGCCATCCTCTGGCTGGGGGCCTTCCTCCCTGTGTCCTCCCTCCCTCTTGGGTCCAGCCATCCTCTGGCTGGGGCCTTCCTCCCTGTGTCCTCCCTCCCTCTTGGGTCCAGCCATCCTCTGGCTGGGGGCCTTCCTCCCAGTGTCCTCCCTCTTGGGTCCAGCCATCCTCTGGCTGGGGCCCTTCCTCCCTGTGTCCTCCCTCTTGGGTCCAGCCATCCTCTGGCTGGGGGCCTTCCTCCCTGTGTCCTCCCTCTTGGGTCCAGCCATCCTCAGGCTGGGGGCCTTCCTCCCTGTGTCCTCCCTCTTGGGTCCAGCCATCCTCTGGCTGGGGGCCTTCCTCCCTGTGTCCTCCCTCTTGGGTCCAGCCATCCTCTGGCTGGGGGCCTTCCTCCCTGTGTCCTCCCTCTTGGGTCCAGCCATCCTCAGGCTGGGGCCCTTCCTCCCTGTGTCCTCCCTCTTGGGTCCAGCCATCCTCTGGCTGGGGGCCTTCCTCCCTGTGTCCTCCCTCTTGGGTCCAGCCATCCTCTGGCTGGGGCCCTTCCTCCCAGTGTCCTCCTTCTTGGGTCCAGCCATCCTCTGGCTGGGGGCCTTCCTCCCAGTGTCCTCCCTCTTGGGTCCAGCCAACCTCTGGCTGGGGCCCTTCCTCCCTGTGTCCTCCCTCTTGGGTCCAGCCATCCTCTGGCTGGGGGCCTTCCTCCCTGTGTCCTCCCTCTTGGGTCCAGCCATCCTCTGGCTGGGGGCCTTCCTCCCTGTGTCCTCCCTCTTGGGTCCAGCCATCCTCTGGCTGGGGCCCTTCCTCCCAGTGTCCTCCCTCTTGGGTCCAGCCATCCTCTGGCTGGGGGCCTTCCTCCCTGTGTCCTCCCTCCCTCTTGGGTCCAGCCATCCTCTGGCTGGGGCCCTTCCTCCCTGTGTCCTCCCTCTTGGGTCCAGCCATCCTCTGGCTGGGGGCCTTCCTCCCTGTGTCCTCCCTCTTGGGTCCAGCCATCCTCTGGCTGGGGGCCTTCCTCCCTGTGTCCTCCCTCCCTCTTGGGTCCAGCCATCCTCTGGCTGGGGGCCCTTCCTCCCAGTGTCCTCCCTCTTGGGTCCAGCCATCCTCTGGCTGGGGGCCTTCCTCCCAGTGTCCTCCCTCTTGGGTCCAGCCATCCTCTGGCTGGGGGCCTTCCTCCCTGTGTCCTCCCTCCCTCTTGGGTCCAGCCATCCTCTGGCTGGGCCCTTCCTCCCTGTGTCCTCCCTCTTGGGTCCAGGCATCCTCTGGCTGGGGGCCTTCCTCCCTGTGTCCTCCCTTCCCTCTTGGGTCCAGCCATCCTCTGGCTGGGGCCTTCCTCCCTGTGTCCTCCCTCTTGGGTCCAGCCATCCTCTGGCTGGGGGCCCTTCCTCCCAGTGTCCTCCCTCTTGGGTCCAGCCATCCTCTGGCTGGGGCCCTTCCTCCCTGTGTCCTCCCTCTTGGGTCCAGCCATCCTCTGGCTGGGGGCCTTCCTCCCTGTGTCCTCCCTCTTGGGTCCAGCCATCCTCTGGCTGGGGGCCTTCCTCCCTGTGTCCTCCCTCTTGGGTCCAGCCATCCTCTGGCTGGGGGCCTTCCTCCCTGTGTCCTCCCTCTTGGGTCCAGCCATCCTCTGGCTGGGGGCCTTCCTCCCAGTGTCCTCCCTCTTGGGTCCAGCCATCCTCTGGCTGGGGCCTTCCTCCCTGTGTCCTCCCTCTTGGGTCCAGCCATCCTCTGGCTGGGGCCCTTCCTCCCAGTGTCCTCCCTCTTGGGTCCAGCCATCCTCTGGCTGGGGGCCTTCCTCCCTGTGTCCTCCCTCCCTCTTGGGTCCAGCCATCCTCTGGCTGGGGCCCTTCCTCCCTGTGTCCTCCCTCTTGGGTCCAGCCATCCTCTGGCTGGGGCCCTTCCTCCCTGTGTCCTCCCTCTTGGGTCCAGCCATCCTCTGGCTGGGGGCCTTCCTCCCTGTGTCCTCCCTCTTGGGTCCAGCCATCCTCTGGCTGGGGCCCTTCCTCCCAGTGTCCTCCCTCTTGGGTCCAGCCATCCTCTGGCTGGGGGCCCTTCCTCCCTGTGTCCTCCCTCTTGGGTCCAGCCATCCTCTGGCTGGGGCCCTTCCTCCCTGTGTCCTCCCTCTTGGGTCCAGCCATCCTCTGGCTGGGGGCCTTCCTCCCAGTGTCCTCCCTCTTGGGTCCAGCCATCCTCTGGCTGGGGGCCTTCCTCCCTGTGTCCTCCCTCTTGGGTCCAGGCATCCTCTGGCTGGGGCCCTTCCTCCCAGTGTCCTCCCTCTTGGGTCCAGCCATCCTCTGGCTGGGGCCTTCCTCCCTGTGTCCTCCCTCTTGGGTCCAGCCATCCTCTGGCTGGGGCCCTTCCTCCCAGTGTCCTCCCTCTTGGGTCCAGCCATCCTCTGGCTGGGGGCCTTCCTCCCTGTGTCCTCCCTCCCTCTTGGGTCCAGCCATCCTCTGGCTGGGGCCCTTCCTCCCTGTGTCCTCCCTCTTGGGTCCAGCCATCCTCTGGCTGGGGCCCTTCCTCCCTGTGTCCTCCCTCTTGGGTCCAGCCATCCTCTGGCTGGGGGCCTTCCTCCCTGTGTCCTCCCTCTTGGGTCCAGCCATCCTCTGGCTGGGGCCCTTCCTCCCAGTGTCCTCCCTCTTGGGTCCAGCCATCCTCTGGCTGGGGGCCCTTCCTCCCTGTGTCCTCCCTCTTGGGTCCAGCCATCCTCTGGCTGGGGGCCTTCCTCCCTGTGTCCTCCCTCTTGGGTCCAGCCATCCTCTGGCTGGGGGCCTTCCTCCCAGTGTCCTCCCTCTTGGGTCCAGCCATCCTCTGGCTGGGGGCCTTCCTCCCTGTGTCCTCCCTCTTGGGTCCAGGCATCCTCTGGCTGGGGCCCTTCCTCCCAGTGTCCTCCCTCTTGGGTCCAGCCATCCTCTGGCTGGGGCCTTCCTCCCTGTGTCCTCCCTCTTGGGTCCAGGCATCCTCTGGCTGGGGGCCTTCCTCCCTGTGTCCTCCCTCCCTCTTGGGTCCAGCCATCCTCTGGCTGGGGCCTTCCTCCCTGTGTCCTCCCTCTTGGGTCCAGCCATCCTCTGGCTGGGGGCCCTTCCTCCCAGTGTCCTCCCTCTTGGGTCTAGCCATCCTCAGGCTGGGGCCTTCCTCCCTGTGTCCTCCCTCTTGGGTCCAGCCATCCTCTGGCTGGGGCCTTCCTCCCTGTGTCCTCCCTCTTGGGTCCAGCCGTCCTCTGGCTGGGGCCTTCCTCCCTGTGTCCTCCCTCTTGGGTCCAGCCATCCTCAGGCTGGGGCCCTTCCTCCCAGTGTCCTCCCTCTTGGGTCCAGCCATCCTCTGGCTGGGGCCCTTCCTCCCAGTGTCCTCCCTCTTGGGTCCAGCCATCCTCTGGCTAGGGGCCTTCCTCCCTGTGTCCTCCCTCTTGGGTCCAGCCATCCTCTGGCTGGGGCCCTTCCTCCCTGTGTCCTCCCTCCCTCTTGGGTCCAGGCATCCTCTGGCTGGGGCCCTTCCTCCCAGTGTCCTCCCTCTTGGGTCCAGCCATCCTCTGGCTGGGGCCTTCCTCCCTGTGTCCTCCCTCTTGGGTCCAGCCATCCTCTGGCTGGGGGCCTTCCTCCCTGTGTCCTCCCTCCCT
Organism: Lepus europaeus; assembly: GCF_033115175.1. Classification (NCBI taxonomy): domain Eukaryota; kingdom Metazoa; phylum Chordata; class Mammalia; order Lagomorpha; family Leporidae; genus Lepus; species Lepus europaeus. The sequence continues at coordinate 283,003 of NC_084847.1, forward strand.
CTTGGGTCCAGGCATCCTCTGGCTGGGGCCCTTCCTCCCAGTGTCCTCCCTCTTGGGTCCAGCCATCCTCTGGCTGGGGCCTTCCTCCCAGTGTCCTCCCTCTTGGGTCCAGCCATCCTCTGGCTGGGGCCCTTCCTCCCTGTGTCCTCCCTCTTGGGTCCAGCCATCCTCTGGCTGGGGCCCTTCCTCCCTGTGTCCTCCCTCTTGGGTCCAGCCATCCTCTGGCTGGGGCCCTTCCTCCCTGTGTCCTCCCTCTTGGGTCCAGCCATCCTCTGGCTGGGGCCCTTCCTCCCAGTGTCCTCCCTCTTGGGTCCAGGCATCCTCTGGCTGGGGGCCCTTCCTCCCAGTGTCCTCCCTCTTGGGTCCAGGCATCCTCTGGCTGGGGCCCTTCCTCCCTGTGTCCTCCCTCTTGGGTCCAGCCATCCTCAGGCTGGGGGCCCTTCCTCCCTGTGTCCTCCCTCTTGGGTCCAGCCATCCTCTGGCTGGGGGCCCTTCCTCCCAGTGGTCCAGCAGTGCGTGGTGCCCCCAGCTGTCTTTCCCAGGACCATGTTCCCCAAGTCCACAGCCTGAAGCCCAGGAGGGCTGGGTCACTCACACACCGGGACCTTCCCTGAAGGCTCTCACATGTGGCCCACCACACCAGTGCACACGCACATCTCACGTCCACGCCCCAAGCGGGGCCCACACAGGACGAGGGCCTGAGCGTCCTTTATTTCTGTGCTGGAAGCTGAGCTGGTCCGCGCCCGCACCGCGCATCTGGGGGAGGGACGGACCAGACACCCGGGCTCCGCCACGCTGGCCGAGCGCGACCCGCTGAGTCGGAGGGGCAATGACACAGTCATCGTGCACGAATTGGGCAGAGGAGCCCCGGCCTGCACCCCGTGGACGTGTGCAGGGACGTCCAGGGGAGGCGGGTGCTTGCTGGCCAGCGCCATGCAGCCCGGCCCGGCCTGGGCCCTCCAGGATCGCGGCAGGGATGGAGCTGCTCCGGGAGCTGCGTTTCCGTGTCGTGACAGACGCCCCCGGAGCCGTCTGCTGGCAGGGATTTGCCGGCAGGTTCCCTGGATCTTGAGATGGGAGGGGCTCCCGGAGCTGTCCTCAGGTAGCAGGTCCTGCTCAGCCTGGCCGTGGCCAGGAGCTCCGCCCCTGGAGCAGTCCCTCTGGGTAGGGGAGGGTTTGCCCAGGAACAGGAGGCGCGGACAGACTTGGGGTCCAAGTGAGCCTGGGCACACGGCAGAGGCAGCTGCAGGGACCCTGGCCCAAGAGGGGGCTGGGCGGCCGGGGCCGGGAGGTGACAGGAAGTGAGGCCCTCCTAGTCCTCCCCGTGCCCCCCAGGGCCTGCCGTGGACTCCCCAGCGGCAGGAAGGCGTGCAGGGCTGGGGCCGCAGTGCCGCGGCTTCCGCAGGAACGGGAACGCCCTGCGGACGAGAAGGGCCGGGGCGAGTGCTGGGGTGCCCCCCACGCCTGCCCACTCTGGGGCCTGGGGCGGGCTGGGCCGGCCCGGGCTCACCGTCTCTTGGTCTCCACAGGCACCGTAGCCTCCGCCAGCAGGCCCCTGTACATGTCGGACTTGAGGAACCTCGGGTAGGAGTCCTGCACGAGACGGCGTCCAGCCCTTGACCCTCCCCTCCTCTCAGAGGGTCCAGCCCCAAATCCCCAGTGGACGGGGTGCTGGAGGGCAGTGCTGGCACCCACCCAGCGGGGCCAGGGCCTGCCGTCCACGCGTGCCAGAGAAAGGCGTTGCCAGCGAGGCCCCCGGAGGCGGCTGTGGCCCAGAGGTGAGGGCAAGGGTATGAAGTCAACTCAGACTTCCAACCCAGCTCCCTGCTCGTGCGGGGAGAGCAGAGGGAGTGGCCCAGTGCCTCCCCCTACACGCACGGGGCAGGCCTGGCCCAGCCCTGGCTGTGGTGGGCGTGTGCGGAGTGAGTCGGCAGATGAAGCTTGCTCTCTCTCCCCCTCTTACCTCTGCCTTTTAAATCCGTACGTTTTTGGGTTTTTTTTTTAAGACAGAGGAAAGCTACAATATTAAATAGAGGGCTCGATGACCACGACTGCTTGTTTGTAAAATAAATTTTCAGTTGTTGGGCTGGGTGGAGAGTGGGCTGGAAGCGACTCGGGAGCAGCGCCGGGGCCCCGCGGGGAGGCCACGTCACACAGGGGTGCCGTCCCTCGGAGGCCGCAGCCGATGACCAACAGCTGGGCCCCTGCCACTCACATGGCAGACTCGATGGAGCTCGGGGCTCCTGGCTTCAGCCTGGCCCAGCCCTGGCTGCTGCAGGCGTCGGGGGACTGAACTAGAGGGTGAAGAGCCCTCTGCCTGTCTTGCAAGTAAAATAAATAAAAACTTAACACCACCAGACAAGAAAGACGCGGTGACGCGGCCGGGCCGCTGGGCGGCGCCCTCCCCGCGCTCAGCTGACGGGGCTCACCTTTTTTTTTATATTATTTATTTATTTGACAGGCAGAGTTAGACAGTGAGAGAAGTGAGAGAGAGAGACAGAGAGAAAGGTCTTCCTTCCTTTGGTTCACCCCCCAAAATGGCCTCCATGGCCGGCACTGCGCCGATCCGAAGCCAGGAGCCAGGTGCTTCTCCTGGTCTCCCATGGGGTGCCTGGGCCATCCTCCTCTGCCCTCCCGGGCCACAGCAGAGAGCTGGCCTGGAAGAGGGGCCGCCGGGACAGAACCGGCGCCGGCCCCTAGGGCTCACCTTCTTCATGAGCATGTAGATGTGGAGCTGTGCGTCGTCCAGCACGTAGCGGTGAGGCCGGCACAGCCCTGCCAGGGTGCGCTCCATGGTCCGGCTGTCGATGTTGACCCAGCGGGCAGCACCGGGGGCCAGGAACTGCCTGGGGTCGGGGGGTGAGGTGGCAGAGGGATCGGGCTGGGTGGATCCAGCCCGCGGTCCGCCCATCCCCAGCCTGCTGCACTCACTGGTACACGGCGTCCACCAGAGCCGGGACCTGGGCCTGCCCTCCGTAGCGCAGCTCCTCACAAGCCTCCCAGAAGCTGAGGTTCTCCGCTGGGGGCCGGGCACCAGGTCAGGGGCCCCGCCCGGGACCCCGGGGGTGCTGGAGGAAGCCTGGGGGGGCGGGGCAGTGGCCTCCCTTGGGAGGCCCAGAGCGGGGGGGGGGGGGGGGCTTCTCACCGCTGAACTCCTTCTCCAGAAAGTCCATGAAATGCGCCCGCCCCAGGGGGTCTTCCAGCAGCTCGTGGAAGCTGAAGCCCCAGCGCTCCACTCGGAGCCGCGTGGGGGTGGCCACCCTGGGGGCACGGGGCAAGGGTCGGCCTTCCCACAGCTCTGCCCCCTCCCCAGGCAGGCACCTCCCCAGCCCCCCCCCCCAGCCCTGGGCTCACGTGGGCGCGTTCACAGTCCAGTAGGTGTCGTCATCCGTGACCCAGGGGTTGCTGGGCAGGCACCCAGACAGGATGGGGTCGTGGGGCCCACGCTGGCTGCTGAACTTCAGGTACCTGGGCAGGTGATGCCAGGGCTGGTGCCGAGCAGAGGGGGTCTGGGCTCAGGCCTGGGGCTCCCCAGCTGCCCCCCCTCACCCCACTCACGCCTCCAGGCAGACGGAGGACTTCAGCCGGTTCCGACCCAGCGCCTTCCTGGCATACTCGATCTAGGGCACAAGGCCCGTGAGCCGGGGCCTGGGCGGGGCGTGGGCAGCCCCGCCCCTGCCCCCCGCACCTACCTCCCATTTGTAGAAATCCAGGCTCTTGTACTACAAGGGGACGGGGGCTGCTGTCAGAAGACGGCCAGTCTCCCTAACCTGCAGCCCCTGGTGTCCCCCTGGGCTGAACCCTGGCCCCAGCTCAGCTCCCTGTCCTCCCACGGGTCTGACTTTCCAGGAGACCTCTGGGAACTCAGAGTCTGGAGATTTCCAGAATGTTCCACAAAGGTTCTCAAAGTTGCCTTGAACTTTCCAACTGGGACTAACATCATCGTCAAACGCGTTTATATTCCTCGACAACACACGGGCTCTGGAGCAATACCACTGCGTGCAACTTGGAGTCAGGCTGCAGGTGCCACGGGCTGGCCAGCGCCCAGTGCGCTCCGAGTTTACGGGAGTGAAGGTTGGCATCTGCAGCTAGGAGGATGCGAGGGGCGACCCTGGGCCTGGGCCTGAACAAAGGGCTCAGTGGGTGTCTGGGCTGGGTTTCTGTTGGTTTCCAGAGGCCACTGCAGGCCCTGAAGTGGGGTGGCCGGGACCACGGTCCTTCAAGGCACAGCCCCGCTCGCCACCCTCCAAGGCCCCGCCTTCCCCTGTCCGGGGGCGCCTATGGGGGGAGAGAGAGGCACAGGAGTGGAGGGGACCAAAGGACGGGCAGATGGCAAGACGGGTGGGTGGGTGACAGCCCCCACATAGTCCCACTGAGGATGTGCTGGGCCCAAGGCCTCAGGCAGGGCAGGAAGGGGCAGTGAGTGGGCAGGTGCCCTCGGCGGTGCTCACCATTTGCAGTTGGCTGGCGGCACATGAGCCCCTCTCTGGACCCTGCTCCATCACGTTAGGGACCCCCGGCTGCAGCAGGGAGATGAGGTGGGGGTGTGGCTCCTGCCACGCCCAGACTCCCCTACACTGAAGCAGGGACTGACCCCGCCCCGAGCCCACCCCCTCCGCCCCATCCCCTCCCTGCTCACTCCCCATCGCCACCACCAAAGGGCCCCACACAGCAGGGGGGCTCAAGCCACCTCCCGTGACCACGGTTCTGGGGAGACCCCAGCCGGGAAGCCCCGACCTGTTCCCCCTGTGGGCGGCTGCCCCCTCAGCCACGACCTTGTGACCCCTGGGATCTGAGTCACAGAACTGGAACCCCCTGTCACCGGCCAGAACCCTGGCTCAGAATGGGAGCAGCCAGCACCCCGGACACCTGTTGCCCTAAGGGGCTCACCGGCGGCCTGTTCACCAGCCAGTACACCTGCTCCTGGCACGCGATGACCAGCCTGTCCCCTCTGCGACGCTGCTTCATGGCCCTGGGAGGGACAGGAGAGCTGGGGCCAGGTGGTGCTGGCTCCAGCGTCCCCTCCTCTGGCCCAAGCCCGAGCCTGGGGTGTCCCTGGGCCACCAGGGAGCCCAGCGCGGCGCTCACCTCAGCTGCTCCCTGGCCTGCGTCACCACCAGGTCCCAGGCGTGGCTGATCTTCCACTGCAGCTGGTCATAGTGCTCCTGCCGGATATGGGGTGCACAGCCCTGGGGCGGGGCCCCGCCTCCCCAGAGGGGCTGCAGGGAGTGGGGGAGGGGGCTTCTGGGCCAGCTGGGCCTCCGGCCTCACCTTCTCGTGGTCCACCAGCGCCCCCTGCCTCTGGATGCTCCTCTTGGCCAGGTAGATGGCTGCAAGGACCGGACGTCAAGCCTCACCCTCTGGCCTTGCCCGTGCGGCCACTGTCCTGGGACCTTGTCCCCTGCCTGCCCGGCCCCTCCTCTCACCATAGTCCAGCTCGGCGGCTGGCCACACGGTGCTTGCCCAGAAGTACGGCGTCTGGCACGGCGCAGGGAGAAGGGTGTCCAGGATCCCGGGGCCTCCCCACCTGTTGTCACCCCGCCCGCCCAGCTCGCTGGGCAGGAGCTGTCCAGGGTGGGAAGGGGTGGGGATGCCTGGGGGCAGCCTGGGGCCTGGATGAGGTCAAGGAAAGCAGGAAGGGGCTCCCCCAGTGTGGGGGCCACACCCCGAAACAGGCAAGGCACTGGGGCCCCTTGGTGGGGTGGGGAGCTGAGGATCCCCAAGACGCCAGAGTCCTGGGCAGGTGTTGACCTCTGTGGGGCTGGGCAGACGTTTCTCTCCAGGGGATGGACACTTGCGGCCCAGGCCTTTTGGGCAAGGGAGGGACGGTGGACCCCAGGCCTCGCGGGCTCCCGCCTCAGCCAGCCAGGCCCTCCCGGCGCCCCCACCCATCAGGCCGCTCCTGGAAGCCCACCTGCTGCCCCCAGCCTGACCTGGAACCTGTAGGGTGTCTCGTCGGGCCGGAGCACGAGGCTGCGGGGGTCCCGCAGAGGGTACAGGTATCCATGCCGCACCAGCAGCGAGCCCAGGTGCAGCGCCTCTGCAGAGGGCGCAGGGCACCGCCTGGTTGCAGGCCCGGCCGCCCTGTCCCGCGCAGCCCGCCCGGGGCCGCCCCTCACCGTCCTCCGCCACGCGGAACTTCTGGGTCAGCCACTGCACCACGTCGCCGCCTGAGCGCGAGACACGGGCGCGGTGGGGGTGGGGCGAGGTGCCCCAGGCCCCCCCCCCCCCGGACCCGGGCGGCGTCTCACCCGCCACGGCGTGGGGGATGATGGTGATGAGCAGGCGTTGGCTCCGCATCTTCACCCCTTCGTCAGGGTCCTGCATGCTCACGACCACGCGCTCCATCTGCGCGAGCGCCCCGTGAGGGGCTGCCCCGGCCCGCCCCGCCCCCACCCGGCCGAAAGCCCCGAGCGCCCGGGCCCGGACCCTGGGCAGCGGCTTAGACCCGCGGAGCGCCGGGCCGCGCGGGGGTCCCGAGCCCGCAAGGGCGGCCAGGGCCGCGCGGCGCCCACCTTGTCCAGATTCGGCCTCTGTGCGCGGGCGCGCCCGCCGGCGGCCATGGCAGCGGCAGGTGGCGCAGTCCGGTCCCGCCCCGCGCCGGGTTAATCCTGTGGCCTTGGGGCCGGCGGCCACGCGCCAGCGACCAGTATCCCCCAAGCCCGGAGCCCTCAGAGCCGGGGCCGTAGGGGTGGCTCTCCGAGGGTCCAGGGGTTGGTGGCGGAAGCTCACCTGGGGTGGGCTCCCCCTCCCCGGTAGGCAAGGCCAGTCGCAGGGTCTTGGGGAGGGGCATTTGTGGACAGCCGCCTGAGGCCCAGCTCAGATGTGGCCAGGGGTCACCGCCACGGGTTGTGGCACTGCTGTGACCGCCCTGACAGGGCAGGGAAGATGGGGGCGCCCACGGCCATCCCCTGCGGGAGGGGAAATGCCTTCGGTGGAATCTGGGGGGGGGGCCTGTGCGGGCGGGGCCGGCGACCAGGTGGAGGGGGTCATGCTGTCTATGAGTGTGCGAGCTCTGGCGGGGGTGAGATGGCCAGATGGTCTCGTCCCTGTGCGGGCGGGGCCGGCGACCAGGTGGAGGGGGTCATGCTGTCTATGAGTGTGCGAGCTCTGGCGGGGGTGAGATGGCCAGATGGTCTCGTCCCTGTGCGTAAAGAAGGATCCTCAGAATTAAGCCCCAGGGCTCCGGGCCTTGCTGGGGTCCCCCAGGCTGAGCGCAGAGTGGGGGCAGGCTGCCAGGACCTTTGGCTAAGAGAGGGGGGCTTTCGCCAGCAGGGGAGCCCCGCACGCCTCCCGGCCAGACTCACCAGCGGCCACCTCCACCTGGTGACCTGGGCGGGGAGCTGGTGCCGGGAGCCTACTAGAGGCCATCCTCAAGTCCATTGCCACCACTGGTGGCGACAGAGGGGCTGGAGAGGACCCTACCCCCGCTGCCCCTAGCCCAGGGGAGCAGGCTGCCCTGGGCCTGGGCGTCCACCAGTAGCCTTTCCTTGGTGAAGGGGAGGCTGGGGCCAGCCTTGGGCAGCTTGCAAGCAGGTAAAGGCCCAAGGGGACCTTACGGGGGGGCGGGGCGGCTCTGTGTGAGTGACCGTGGGGACAGTTGTCCTCAGGCCTGGTGCCCAGGACCGGCCGCTCAGACAGGACAGGTTATGTCAAACCCTCTGGCCCAGAGTGTGGGATGGGGCCAGGCTGGGGCTGCTCCTTTCTCAGGCCCTGCCCCCCTTGGGTCCCCCAGTGGCCAGGTGAGGTTGGGTGTCCAGGTTGGCTGCCATCCACCCCGCCCCACCCCCGCTGCCGCCCAGCACTCCCAGCATTGGCCTCAATGCCCTCCTCTTCCCAGAACAGGCCCTGGGCAACTGAAGAGGCCACCCCCATGGTCATTCACACAGGGCCAACCCCCCAGGAAGCGTCTTGGTCCGTGTGTCCGGCTTCTGGGAGCCGCTGGGGCTGTGGGGCCGGCCCAGGCCCTGGCAGCGCCGAGCGCGGGGCCCCAGGTGCGGCCTGCACCACCTGCCCATAATGGGAGCCCGGGGACAGGGACGGGTGCGGGGCGCGCACCTGCTCCCAGCGGCGCCGCCTGCCCCGCCCAGAGGGCTTCCCAGGAGACCCTGAGCCTCTCGCTGGCGCCGTGGGGGTGGGGCGGCCGGAGCGGGTGCGGCCGGGCGACGGGGACCGTGACGGCAGCTGGTGTGGAGCCGCGGTCGGGCGCTCGGCGCGGGGTACGGGCGTGTCGCGGCGGGGACGGCCCGGTGCCAGCGCCGTGCGGGCGACACGCGCGTCTCTGCGGGGCTGCGCGGGGTCCGCGGAGCGGCTGGGGGCGCGCGGCGCGGGCGCGGCGCTGGGCGCGGGGGGCGCTCCCGGCCGGGATGAGCTCACCGCAGTCGCGCCGGGGCTGAGCGCCGAGCCGGGCGGCGGCTCCGCGGCGGGCCGGGCCGCGCGCCACCATGCTGGGCCTGGACGCGTGCGAGCTGGGGGCGCAGCTGCTGGAGCTGCTCCGGCTGGCGCTGTGCGCCCGAGGTGAGCTGCCGGGCTGGGCGGTCGGCCACGTGGGCGGGGGGCTAGGACCGGGGCGGGGGCCGTTCCCCCGCCACCCCCCCCGCGCGATAACTTCGGGGGCGCTCGGGGCCCTCCGGCTGCGGGTGGGGAAGGAAGCCAGCAGGGGCTGGGCCTGTCTGTGAGGCGCGGGGGGCCCCTCTCCCTTAGGTGGGGCCCGTAAGGGCTCAGAGACGTCCCTGCCTCCGGGGCTGCAGGAGAGGGGCGGGGGGGGGGGGGCGGGAGGCAGGGGTGGGGAGCCCCCGGAGGCCAGTGCGGTGGGAGCTGGTCTGGGTCCCCCCACCCCGGCCGCGGAGGAGGCGCGCCGGGGACCGGGTGGCCTCGGTGGGGGCCGCAGCTTGATGCTGGATGCCAGGGTGGGCGTGGGCAGCTGCTCACCCACCTTCCCTGACCGGCAGTCCTCCTGGCCGACAAGGAGGGTGGGCAGTCGAAGCCTGACGAGGCGCTCGAGGAGGAGGTGCTGGACGAGGCCGTGCCGGGCTACCAGGCCCCGCGCAGGAAGAGCGTGCTGGAGATCCTGCAGCTGGACCCGGGGGACGCCAGCCTGCTCACGTACAAGCGGGTGCTGCTGGGGCCCCCGCCGCCTGTCGTGGGTACGGTCTCAGGCCCTGGCCCTGGGGGGAGGCGGCGGGGCGGGGCGGGCGGGGCGGGCTGTGGGGGCACCCTGCAGACCCCATCTCTCCCCAGACCCCAGCCTGCCCGACGTGCAGGTGATGAGGCTGACGCTGCTGTCCGAGCAGGCCCCGGCGCCCGTCACCATGGACCTCACAGGTGGGTCCTCCACCGAGCCCCCAGGCCCCCGGGCTCCGGGTGGGGGCTGCCCCGGGCCTCACTGGCCGCCTCCCTGGCAGGGAACCTGGCTGCGCTGAAGGACCAGGTGTTTGTGCTGAAGGAGGGCGTGGATTACAGAGTAAAGATCACCTTCAAGGTGAGGCGGGGGCGGGGGGGGGGGGGGCCTGGGGCCGAGCCCGGGCTCCGGCTGACCGGCTCTGCCCCCGCCCAGGTGAACAGGGAGATCGTCAGCGGCCTCAGGTGTGTGCATCACACCTACCGGCGCGGCCTGCGTGGTAAGGGCGGCACAGTGGGGGCGGGGCGGGGCGGGCGTGGGCAGGGGGCGGCCCCTGACGCCCTCGCCCTCCCCCCCCAGTGGACAAGGCCGTCTGCATGGTGGGCAGTTACGGCCCCAGGGCCCAGGAGTACGAGTTTGTGACGGCCATGGAGGAGGTGCCGCGGGGCCTGCTGGTGCGGGGCCCCTACGTGGTCTCCTCGCTCTTCACGGATGACGACAGGACCAGACACCTGTCCTGGGAATGGGGCCTCCTCATCTGCCGGGACTGGGCCGACTGAGCCCCCGGGCTGCCCTCCGTGGGGTCCTTGTCTCCCCACCTCCTGCAGTTGCTGCACCGGGACCCCCCCCACGCACCCCCGCCCTCTGTCCATGGCCCCGCCCCCGCTGCCCCTTGGGCCTGCTGCCGTGCCCTGAACAGCCCTATTAAACGTTCCCCTGTCTCAGTGCCTTGGTGTCGCCTCTTTCTGCTCCCTCCCTCATGGGGGTGGGGGCTCTCGGGGCCTTATCTTCCCCGCGAGTGGGCGGGCGCCACGTGGCAGCTGCTGCCTGGCCCCTAGGCCCCTTATCTGCCCCTGTGCTGCGGGGCCAGCACTGCCATGGAGTGCCAGCTCCTGCCCGTGCTGCTGCTGCTGCTGCTGGGGGCCTCTGGGCGCCGAGGACAGGGTCAGGGCCCCGAGGAGCCGCCCCCCGAGGAGGACGGGGTCTTGGTGCTGACCCAGCACAGCTTGGACAGGGCCCTACAGGAGCACCATGCCCTGCTGGTGGAGTTCTGTGAGTGCCTGGGACCAGTGGGGTGGGGACAGGCAGGGTTTGCGCCCAGGGCTCCCCAGGAGGGCGCTGGGCCTGGGCACGTGGAGGCGCATACCGAGGCCCCAGGTTGAGGAGCCCCCGCCGGGCTGGCCAGGTGGCCTGGGGTCGAGGTTAGGCTCCGGGGGGACCTGCACACGCCTTGGGCTCCTCCAGGCCCCTTCATTCACCAATTCCCAGCTTCGAGGCTCACCAGGCGGTCCCATGGAGCCTGGACCCCCAGCCCAGACCTCGCTGGTCCCTACACCCAAAGCCTCCGGTCTAGGGTGCTCCGCCCGACTGTGGCAAGGCTTGGGGGCCCCTGGGGAAGCCAAGTGTGCACAGAACACGCTTGCTCCCCTGGACCTGAGCCCAAGGGGCAGCTGTGGCAGGCCAGGGGTGCCGAGTGCCCAGGAGCTCATGGCCCTGTCCCCTAGACGCCCCGTGGTGTGGGCACTGCCAGGCCCTGGCCCCGGAGTACAGTAAGGCAGCTGCCGTCCTAGCAGCCGAGTCGGCCAGGGCCACACTGGCCAAGGTGGACGCGGCCGCAGAGCCGGAGCTGGCCAGGGAGTTCGGTGTGACGGAGTACCCCACGCTCAAGTTCTTCCGTGATGGGAACCGCACCCACCCGGAGGACTACACAGGTACGGGGCGGGCTTGGCGCGGGCAGGAGGGCGGGGCTGGGCCTGGGCTGAGGGAGGACTCTCCACAGGGCCCCGGGAGGCCGAGGGCATCGCGGAGTGGCTGCGGCGGCGGGTGGGGGCCAGTGCCACCCGGCTGCAGGACGAGCAGGGCGCCCAGGTGCTGATCGACGCCCGGGACGTGGTGGTGGTCGGATTCTTCAAGGTAGGCTGAGGGGCGGGGCCCGACGTGGGCTCGGTGCTGGCGCCAGCGCCGGCCTCACGGGCTCCGGCCCTTAGGACCTCCAGGACGAGGACGTGGCCACCTTCCTGGCCCTGGCCCAGGACGCCCTGGACATCACTTTCGGCCTCACTGACCGGCCACAGCTCTTTCAGAAGTTTGGCCTCACGGAGGACACCGTTGTCCTCTTCAAGAAGGTGGGGCCGGGCAGGGCTGGGGTGGGGCTGCTGCCCCCCCACCCGGCCCCCCACCCTTCACCGACCTGCCTGGTGTCCAGTTTGATGAGGGGCGGGCCGACTTCCCGGTGGACACAGAGCTGGGGCTGGACTTGGGGGACCTGTCCCGCTTCCTGGTCACCCACAGTATGCACCTGGTCACAGAGTTCAACAGCCAGGTGAGTGAGGTGTGGCCAGGGGACAGCAGGAGCAGGGGTGTCCCCAGGAGTGACGCGTCCCCACCCCACAGACGTCCCCCAAGATCTTCGCCGCCAAGATCCTCAACCACCTGCTGCTGTTCGTCAACCAGACGCTGGCTGCACACAGGCAGCTCCTGGAGGGCTTCCGGGAGGCAGCCCCTCCGTTCCGGGGACAGGTACGGGGGAGTCGGGAGGGCGAGGTGGGGCGGTGGCAGGGCCAGGGCCCGCACGCACTGCTGCCCGCAGGTGCTGTTCGTGGTGGTGGACGTGGCTGTGGACAACAGCCACGTGCTGCAGTACTTCGGCCTCAAGAGCGAGGCGGCCCCCACCCTGCGCCTCATCAACATGGAGACCACCAAGAAGTACGCGCCGGCGGCCGGGGAGCCCATCACGGCGGCAGCGGTCACCACTTTCTGCCGCGCTGTCCTCGGCGGCCAAGTGCAGGTCCCCTGCGGGACTGCCCACGGCGGCGGTGGGGGGTGGTCGCTCTAGGGACCCCCAGTGAGCACTGGCCTGGCTCCCCAGCCCTATCTCCTGAGCCAGGACGTCCCCCCTGACTGGGACCAGCGGCCAGTGAAGACCCTCGTGGGCAAGAACTTCGAGCAGGTGGTTTATGACGAGGCCAAGAACGTGTTTGTCAAGTTCTGTAAGTGCGGCAGGCGGCGGGGTGGGGGCTTGGCGGGCGCGGCAGGGGGAGCCCAACACCCCTGTCCTAGATGCCCCGTGGTGCAGCCACTGCAAGGAGATGGCCCCGGCCTGGGAGGCGCTGGCTGAGAAGTACAGGGACCGCGAGGACATCGTCATCGCGGAGCTGGACGCCACGGCCAATGAGCTGGAGGCCCTGCGCGTGGCCGGCTTCCCCACCCTCCTGTACTTCCCCGCGGGGCCGGGCCGCAAGGTGAGGCGGGGGCCAGGCGGGGGGGGGGGGGCGAGCACGGGGCGGGGCAGGCCTGTCCTCCAGGCCCCTCCTCCTCCTCTCCCCGCCCCCCCAGGTGATCGAATACAAGAGCAGCCGGGACCTGGAGACCTTCTCCCAGTTTCTGGACAGCGGGGGCGAGCTGCCTACCCCCACCGAGGAGCCTGCAGCCCCTGTGCCGGTGGGCACCCCCGCCCAGGGGTCCAGGCCTCGCCCTGAGCCCTGGCCCGGCCCCACAGGCAGGGGCAGCGCTCTGAGCTGGCCTCTCTGCCTCTCTAGGAGCCACCGGCCAATTCCACAGTGGAACTCAAGGAAGAGCTGTAGGCAGCCTGGCCCCCTGCCACCCCCCCCACCCCCCCACCCCCCGGGCGGCCTGCTCCCAGCTGTGAATAAAGAGGCTGAGTTCTGGACGTGTGTGTCTTCCTGGGCCCCTGGGCAGGAAGTGGAGCCAGGCCCAGGGGGTGGTCCAGAGCCGGCCACTGCTCTCCAGGGTCCCCCCCGCCCCCGCTGTGCCAGGAGCTGGCCAGGGACGTGTGCCCTCAGCCAGGCCTCTGCAGCGAACAGGTGTGTTCCACACCAGAGCAGGTTCAAAAACTTTTATTTCATTATTATCCAAGTACCTTTGAAAAGACAATTGTACAAGTCAGCGCATGAAAAACGGGCCTGGGAACTGTACATATTTACACGTGGCCAGGGGCTGCAGGGCCGGCTCCGGCGCCGCTCTCACAGTGGCAGGTGAGGACGGCTGGCTGAAGGCACTGGGTGGCATGTACAATCCAGAGACACGCAGGGACTCCTAGGCCGGGCCCCACCGGGACAGGGGCCAGCCGGAGCGGGGACACCGTGCCGGGCCAGTGCGCCGGCCAGACTCTCCGAGTATTGCTATTGGGAAGTGGATGGGTCCCTCCTGGGGCCACTCCGAGGGCCCCAGGGGCAGGCGGCACGCCTGGCCCAACCCCAGTGCTGGTGCGGCCATCCTGCCCGCGGGGCTGTCAGTCGACCTTCTCCACCTTGCCGATGATCTTCTCCTCAAAGACGGGCAGGACGGCCTCATCTTCTCGAACCTCCTCGAACACCACTCCACAGTCGAACTCGTCACTCACCTTCTTGAAGTAGTATCTGCAGGGGAGGGGGCGGTGAGGACAGAGCCCCCTTCCTGGGCCCTGCGGGTGCCCGGCCAGGGCAGAGGCCCTGTCTCTGCGCGTCCACCTGGGCTGCACTCCAGGGGGCCTGGTGCGCCCTCGGTTCCTGCAAGGCCCGCTCGGGAGCCGGTCGTGGGGGACAGGCTGGACCTGGCGGCCACGGGGCTGGCCCTGGTCAGAGCAGCACCAGGACCCCGGCCCCACGCCTGAGCCTCTGCACCCACCATCAAGGTGAGAGCCCAGAAGTGGGCTCGGGGGTCCTCAGACCCCTTCGTGGAGCTGCTCCGTGGGAGGGTAAGTGGAGGAGGGGTCACCCCAGCCCCTTCGAGGCTCACCTGTAGCTGCCCTTCTTGGTCAGCAGCTCCTTGAACTGGCCCAGGGTGACAGCACGGCCCCTGACCAGGGTCCGGTAGGGGATGGGCTCCCCGCAGAAGTAGTACGCCACCACGATGCTGTCGCACGGCTGGCTGCCCCCGCCGGCCCCCTTCCGCTGTGACTTCGTCCTGAGGGCAGAGACGCTGGTGACCTCTGGGCTGCCGGGGTTGCATGGGTGCCACCCAGCCCCGCTGCCGGCAGCAAGGCGCAGATGGCAGGGGCGAGCACGCCGTGGCCCCCGCGCCCAGCTCGCTCCCCCCGTCACGTGGACACTCGTGGGCAGCTTCACAGGCCAGGAGGCTGGGGTCCACCCCCTGGGGTGGAGGGTGAGCTGTGCTGCCCGGCAGCCTCACACACGACGTAACTGTGCCTGCCCCACAGCAGAGGGCCTGCCGCCCGGGCCGACATCCTGACCCCTGACCGCTGGCTGCTGGCTCCTGTCTCCCAGGCTACCAGCAGTGCCCTGGCCCCTCCTCCTGCTGGGTGCACCTGGAAGCTTCTAGGGCCCGAGTCCTGGCCGTGAGGTCACGAGGGCCCCCTCCACCCTGACTGTCCGCTTCGCAGACCTGGGACCTTTGCCCGGGGCTGGGTTCAGGAAGGCCGCCAGGGCGTCCCCTGGAGCAGAGGCTCCGAGTGCAGGCAGCAGCCCCTGGGCCTGCTAGGGGTGTGTCCAGGGTCAGCGTGGTGAGGCCCAAGGCTCAGGGGACGCCCACGCTGAAGCCCTTCCCGGGGCGGCCCCCTCCTGCGCTGTCTTGAAAGGTGCAGGAAGAGGGTGCTCAGCGCTGCAGGCACGCCCAGCGTCTGGCTGGCACCGCCCGCGGCAGCGGTCCCAAGCTCCCCTGGCTGCAGGCTCCGCCGTGTTCCAGGCGGACAGAGCGCAGTCTTCGGGCCTGCCTGGGCAGCTCAGGAGCGCAGGGCAGGGCTGGGGGGCTGCTGAGACGCCCGCATCCACCAGAGACCTCCCGTCACCCCGTCAGCCGCTCGGCACGGATGGAGACGGGCACGGCTCTGGGCGGCCTGAGGCCTGACCCTGCGGGAGCTCCTCCAGCCACAGCTGCTCCACGTCCCTGGGGCAGCAGCACAGGACCTGGCAGGAGGACCCTCGGGGCACACGTACTCTGTCTCGGAGAGCTCCATGTCCGACACGGCCGGCACCACGCTCAGCACAGGCGCACACGCGGGCCTGACGCAGCTGCGACCCCGCTGCATGACCTCCTGCACATACCTAGGGAACAACCCGCATCAGCGGGGACGCGCCCGGCGATGCCGCACCTCCTTCCGGGCCGCGGCGGGGCCAGAGGCCCCACCGCAAATGGCCGACGACAAGCATGCCAAGGTGGTTCTGTGGCACCGACCCGACACTGGGCTGCCGGCCTCCGGCCACGTGGTGCACCCTGGCAGAGCCTCTCCGTGCGCACGGCCTCCCAGGAAGTGCCCGCAGCTCCGCCAGGGCGTGCTCCTCCCACTCGGCTCTGCGGGAGCGTCCCAAGCACAAGTGGACTGTCCACACCTGGGGGCGCTGTGCCACGGACTGGCCTGGGCAGGGGGTGCTGGCCCCAGGCCCTTGCTCACCGCAGCCCCGTGCCCTGGATGTAAGACCCGGCAACTCTGGGTTGTCCAGGGGAGACGGTGGAGCCAGCAGCCAAGACCAGGCACTGAGTAGTTCTCACAGCAAGACCAAAAGGAAATCCAGCCCGAGACAACGCAGGCCCCAGGCGTCAGGTCCGGTCAGCCTCCCCCCGAGCCGTCCGGCCCCATGACGCCTCCCCACCGCTCCATGAGCCCTGCTAGGTCCCAGCTCCTGCCAGACGCGTGTGCTGTCGGCACAAGCTCGGCTACACAGGATCACCTGGCTGCAAAGTGGTCACTCTGGGTTCAGGGTCACTGCACGCCTTCAGACGCCCAGGCTGGCGCCAGGTTCAGGGCGCGGTACAGATCAGTGCAGGGACACACGTCTCAGCCTCCAGGTGCCCAGAAGGACAGCCCCATGGACGGTGCAGCCCCAGAGCCCAGATGACCTAAGATGGACGAAAGGAGCTGGACATCTGAGGTCAACAGTGACCTGTGTGACAGCCCTGCGACCTGGGTGAGGGGCCGCCCCAGGGCTGTCGCAGACCCTGACCTGCTGGGTCCCACGGCGCCAGGGCACCCAGGGAGAATGAGAGGAGACGCGGCTGGGGGGAGAACAGGACCTGGGGCTGCGCCCTTAGGGACGAGGCGGGTGCGGCCAGTCTCTGCGGTACGTCTCGGAGCTGCCCAGCGTCCCGCCTGTGCCACGTGCGGCCCCCAGCACGCGCCCCAGCTTCCCGTGAAGGGCGGCGAGATGAACTCACGGCCACCACCCGGGCTTCGCAGTGGGACGGGGCCGGCGCGGCGTCCTCGCCCGAGCGCTCGCGCTGCCCGGGAGCAGCGCCCAGCCCGGCGGCCGTACCTCTGCTTGGAGGGCAGCTTGCTGGCTCTCTTCTCCTCCTCCTCCAGACGCCTGCGGGCCTCCTCCAGCTGGGTCAGGGGGTTGGGGGCGGGGTTGGGTGGCATGGTGGGGTCTTGAATGAAGAGATGAGAGGGCTGGACGGAGTTCCGGAGCTGAGCACTGACCCAGGGGTGCACGGCCCCAGGGCGTTCAATGGACAAGGGCCGGGAGCTCTCGTGGGCCTGCTGCTTCCGCACCCCAGAAGACCTTGGGGAGCAAGAGAACAAGGCACGGCAGAGCGTGAGCCTGGCTCCTCTCACCACACGGCACGGCAGGTATCAGGAATGAGGCCGCCGTCCCACCCGCGGGCTCACTCCCCAGTGCGTGAGCCTGGCTCCTCTCACCACACGGCACGGCAGGTATCAGGAATGAGGCCGCCGTCCCACCCGCGGGCTCACTCCCCGGTGCGTGAGCCTGGCTCCTCTCACCACACGGCATGGCAGGTATCAGGAATGAGGCCGACGTCCCACCCGCGGGCTCATTCCCCGGTGCCTGCAACAGCGGGGCCGGGCCAGGCCGACGTCGGCAGGTACAAGACCACCCGGTCCCCCAGGCGCAGGGCCGGGCCAGGCCAACCACCCGGTCCCCCAGGCGCAGGGCCGGGCCAGGCCGATGTCGGCAGGCAGACCACCTGGTCCCCCAGGCGCAGGGCCGGGCCAGGCCGACCACCCGGTCCCCCAGGCGCAGGGCCAGGCCAGGCCGACCACCCGGTCCCCCAGGCGCAGGGCTGGGCCAGGCCGACAACCCGGTCCCCCAGGCGCAGGGCTGGGCCAGGCTGACCACCCGGTCCCCCAGGCGCAGGGCCGGGCCAGGCTGACCACCCGGTCCCCCAGGCGCAGGGCCGGGCCAGGCCGACGTCGGCAGGCAGACCACCTGGTCCCCCAGGCGCAGGGCCGGGCCAGGCCGACCACCCGGTCCCCCAGGCGCAGGGCTGGGCCAGGCCGACAACCCGGTCCCCCAGGCGCAGGGCCGGGCCAGGCCGACATCGGGCAGGCACAAGACCACCCGGTCCCCCAGGCGCAGGGCCGGGCCAGGCCGACCACCGGTCCCCCGGCGGCAGGTGTGCGTGTGGAGCCATCCCTGCTGCCCACAGGGGACGGGTTAGTTAGCAGGAAGCGGATGGGATGCAGAACAGCCAGGCTGCACACCAGGCGCTCCGATCTGGGACACGCGTGTCCCCTGCGCTGGCTTAACCCGCCATGCTAACGCCTGGCCCTTATTTCTTACTCTGAACAGCTTTTCTGATACAAATCATATACTATATAAAGCCCTTTCAAAGAGAAAATTGTTACTGTTCAAATTCAGTGCATGTCACTGTGGAAATCCTGGGACACACAGGAAACTCAAAGGCAAGTGAGGGCCACACTGTCACAGCTTAGAGACCCCCCCCCCCCGGCTGAGCTGCTGCACCCTCGAGCCCACCGAGAACCAACACAGCTGCAGACCTTGGGTACATCCCTCTCCTGCTGTCCCACCTCACCCGGCTGTCACTCAGGCGGCTTCCACCGGCACCGCCCGCCACTCAGCCAGGAAGGCCTCTCGTGGCGAGGGCAGTGGCTCCCACCGGGGGCTCCACGCTCCCAAGGCAGGCTCGGCACTGGGGGGCAGGGGTGGGGGATGGGAGCGCAGAGACCTCAGCCGCCGCCTGGGCAGCCCTCACTGCAGGGACCCCTAGCCCAGGGCCTGCTCTGCGACACCCACAGAAGAGAAATCCAGACCCCAGCAGCCTGCCCTGTGCAAACCAGACCCAGACAGGAGCTCCAGATGCCCTGAGGGGCAGCGCCAGAGGCGGTACCGCCTTGCTCTGGGGACATCTGCCTCAGCCGGTCCTGCTGGGGCCTAGGTGCAGGTGGAGATCGGGGAAACCTGGGGCTGGCACAGAGGGGCTGGCACCTCCTGGGCTCTCGTCCCTCCTGCGGGCATCACCATGAGTAGGGTCCCATGAGACGCAGGGAGAGGAGGGGTGACACCCGAGACCAATTCACACAAAGCAGTAAGGGCAGGGCTGGGTGTGGGGGCAGGGTCATTCCATGCTGTTCCCAGCAGCCTCTGCCCGTGTGGGAGCAGATCAGCGTCTCCCCCAAGATGGGGCTGGGATAAGCAGGTGTGAGCACCCACAGCTTCTCCCGCGGGCTGTGCGTGGAGTGAGGGTTAGGGTGCCTCAGGTGCCTCCCCCATGGATCAGGGCACTAAGACGTGGGTGTCGCCAGCCCAGAAACCCAGAAATGTGCTGCCTGCAGGCGGGGGGCAATCCTGGCTCCCTCCAGGTGCAGCAGGGATCCCCTAGCTGCCCACCACGGGCCCAGAGCCTGCTCGGAGCCGGGGCCTCGGGGAGGACCCCCCCCCCGGGCGCTCCTGCACGGCGGCGGCGAGGCGTGTGTGGCTCAGTGGCTCTCACCCGTGGCCAGTCTTCCGGTGCCTGCTGATCTCCTTCTCGCCCTCGATGAGCCACTGCATGATCTTCTGGTTGCGCTCCGTGTCCTCCGAGGCGCCCGGCACCTCCACAGCCACGTTCTTCCCGGACTCGGCCTTCTTGGCGCTTCTTCTGGAGGGCATGCCTGCTTTCCCACTGCGGGAACAGGGCCAGAGCCGTCACCCCGTGTGTCCACGGCCCCCACACAGGCCCCTCCCATCCCAACAGGGCTGACCCTGGACTTGGGGACATGGGCATGGCCTCTGGCCGTCGGCGCCGCACCCGCTGTGGACCTGGCCAGCGGCTGTGCCAGCTGTCCTATGTTGTTGGTTTGTTTCCCCCTTAAACACGTGACGTGCCCCGCACCAAGAACAACGCCACAGGCGGGGCCACAGCCCTTGCACTTCACCCTGCGGCCCTGGGGTCCTGGCTGGCGGCAGCCATGGGTGTCCGGTGACTGCTGGCGGGGAAGCCCCAGCCTTCCGCAGGCACAGACAAGAGGAAGCCGCGGCGTCCACTCCCCAGTGGCTCCCCCAGCACCCGACAGTGCCGCGCACGGCTCACCTGTAGGCCAGGCTGTCGCTGGCATTGGGGGCGGCACCCACGCTCTCTGAGTGGCTGCGGGTCTTGGCTGTGTGGCTGTGTGGTTCTGGCCCCCATGCAAAGCTGCTCTGGACCCTGCGGGCAGCTTCGGCCTCCACCTGCTCCTTGGGCCTGGCTGTACTGTGGTGGACGTGGTGGTGGACGTGCCTGTGGTGATGCAGGCCGGCCACATCCAACTTCGCCCCTGCCTTGGGCATGTGCTTCCCGTGCCCCGAGGCCACGCCACCCAGCGTGGCCGACACCTTGGCCATGTGCCCGCTGTCAGGGGAGCGGTGGCCAGGGCCGGGAGACTGGCAGCCAGGGGTCCGCATGACCCTCTGCACGTGCTCGTCCAGGATGCTCTCCGGGTTCTCCTCGTGTGCGTCCCGCAGCCCGGCGCAGCCCAGGTCCACACAGCGGGCCGGGAAGTGGTGCCAGGCTGGGGCAGGAGGCAATTTGTGGCTCACCCCTGGGGGCCCAGAGGGAAGGTCACCATCCTCTCCTTCTTCCTCCTGCGTGGGGCGGGGAAGCAAGTCACACGGGGGGCGGACAGGATGGCCCCGGCACAGTGTGCCCTGGAGACCAGGGCCCCCCAACACGTGCTGGCTCTGCAGAGGCAACGGCTGGGGCCGGGCGCCACACCAGAGGGCTCCAGGGCTCCCCGTCCCGACTCATCCTTGCTCCCATGATGCTGGGCTGCTGGCCAGGAACAGGCAGACTGGAGCAGGGTGAGCTCGGGGGCCCCTGGAGCTCAGAGGGTACATGCCGTCATGGCACTGAAAGCTCTCCATCGGTTTTCTTGTTTCTTTTTTAAGATTTTATTTATTTAAAAGGCAGAATTACAGAGAGAGAGAGGGAGAGTCAGATCTCCCATTCACTGATCGACTCCCCCACTGGCCCAATGGCCAGGACTGGCCAGGCCAAATCCAGAAGCTACATCCAGGTCTCCCACGTAGGTAGAGAGGCCCAGGCACTTAAGTCCTCCTCCGCTCCCTCCCAGGCCACAGCAGAGAGCTGGATCAGAAGTGGAGCAGCCGGGACTTGAACTGGCGCCCAGTGGGATGCCAGAGTTGCAGGCTCTAGCTTAACCCACTGCACTACAATACCGACATCTTTATGTTCTTTTACGTTTTGCAGTAAAGACTGGTTTCCATCCAATTCTTCTTCTACTCCTTTATTGCCAAGAGAACGCTGCCCTTGTACACGTTAAGCGGGCAGACTTGCGGCTGCATCTGTTACCAGGTGTGGAAATGCACGTGGTTTAGTCACTTCTCCGGGTGGGGGGTGGGTGCTGTGGCACGTTACGCTGCGTCCCACACCTGAGTGACAGTTCAAGTGCCAGCTACACTGCTCCTGACCTGGTGCGAGCACCTGGGGAGTGGACCAGCGTGTGGCAGACCATGCGCGCCGTCTCTCCTGTTGTGACTCTCCCTTTCAAAACAAACCAATCTTTTTACAGTGCTGAATGAACCTGGAATCAGTCAAAAAGGAAGGCGAAGGCTATGCCATCCCCTGGAGTTTATTGACCCATTTTTTTTTTTAAAAGATGTATTTATTTATTTATTTGAAAGTCAGAGTTACAGAAGGAGAGGGAGAGGGAGAGAGAGAGATCGATCGATCGATCTTCATCCACTGGGTCATTCCCCAGATGGCTGCAACAGCTGGAGCTGGGCAATCCAAAGCTAGGAGCCAGGAGCCTCTTCCGGGTCTCCCACACGGGTGCAGGGGCCCAAGGGGTTGGACCATTTTCCACAGCTCTCCCAGGCCACAGCAGAGCCGGATGGGAAGAGGAGCAGCTGGGACTCGAACCGACACCCGTATGGGATGCCGGCGCTTCAGGCGGGGGCTTTAACCCGCTGAGCCACAGAACAGGTCCCTTACCCATTTATTTTTAAACGTTTATTTATTTGCTTTATTCGAAAGGTAGAACACGAGAGTGTGAGAAGGGGTGGGGAGAGACAAAACGATCCTCCACCTGCTGGCTACTCCCCAGGGGCTCCTTACATCTACAGGTCGCCCGTGCAGGCGGCAGGGACCCGACCACCTGAGCCAGCACTGCTCCCAGGCGCTCACCCGCAGCAAGTGGAGCGGACGGCAGAGCTGGGCTCAAACCCAGGCGCTCACCCGCAGGAAGTGGAGGGCAGAGCTGGGCTCAAACCCAGGCGCTCACCCGCAGGAAGTGGAGGGCAGAGCTGGGCTCAAACCCAGGCGCTCACCCGCAGGAAGTGGAGGGCAGAGCTGGGCTCAAACCCAGGCGCTCACCCGCAGGAAGTGGAGGGCAGAGCTGGGCTCAAACCCAGGCGCTCACCCGCAGGAAGTGGAGGGCAGAGCTGGGCTCAAACCCAGGCGCTCACCCGCAGGAAGTGGAGCGGAGGGCAGAGCTGGGCTCAAACCCAGGCGCTCACCCGCAGGAAGTGGAGAGGAGGGCAGAGCTGGGCTCAAACCCAGGCGCTCACCCGCAGGAAGTGGAGAGGAGGGCAGAGCTGGGCTCAAACCCAGGCGCTCACCCGCAGGAAGTGGAGGGCAGAGCTGGGCTCAAACCCAGGCGCTCACCCGCAGGAAGTGGAGCGGACGGCAGAGCTGGGCTCAAACCCAGGCGCTCACCCGCAGGAAGTGGAGGGCAGAGCTGGGCTCAAACCCAGGCGCTCACCCGCAGGAAGTGGAGGGCAGAGCTGGGCTCAAACCCAGGCGCTCACCCGCAGGAAGTGGAGCGGACGGCAGAGCTGGGCTCAAACCCAGGCGCTCACCCGCAGGAAGTGGAGCGGAGGGCAGAGCTGGGCTCAAACCCAGGCGCTCACCCGCAGGAAGTGGAGGGCAGAGCCGGGCTCAAACCCAGGCGCTCACCCGCAGGAAGTGGAGAGGAGGGCAGAGCTGGGCTCAAACCCAGGCGCTCACCCGCAGGAAGTGGAGCGGAGGGCAGAGCTGGGCTCAAACCCAGGCGCTCACCCGCAGGAAGTGGAGGGCAGAGCCGGGCTCAAACCCAGGCGCTCACCCGCAGGAAGTGGAGCGGAGGGCAGAGCTGGGCTCAAACCCAGGCGCTCACCCGCAGGAAGTGGAGCGGAGGGCAGAGCTGGGCTCAAACCCAGGCGCTCACCCGCAGGAAGTGGAGGGCAGAGCTGGGCTCAAACCCAGGCGCTCACCCGCAGGAAGTGGAGCGGAGGGCAGAGCTGGGCTCAAACCCAGGCGCTCACCCGCAGGAAGTGGAAGGCAGAGCTGGGCTCAAACCCAGGAGCTCACCTGCAGGAAGTGGAGCGGACGGCAGAGCTGGGCTCAAACCCAGGCGCTCACCCGCAGGAAGTGGAGGGCAGAGCTGGGCTCAAACCCAGGCGCTCCGATGTGGGATGCCAGTGTCTTTCCCTGCCCTGTTCTGAATGCTTTACTTATTTGAAAGGCAGAGTGACAGGAGAGAGAGAGACAGAGAGATCCCCTATTTGCTGGTTCACCCCCAGATGCCTGCAAGAGCTAGGCCAAGGCCAGGAGCCAGGCCCTCCATCTGGGTCTCTCCTAAGGGTGGCAGGGCCGAAATACTCCGGTCATCTTCTGCTGCCTCAGCAGGGGCATTCGCAGACGGGAGGCCAAGCAGCTGGCACTGACTGGCACTCGATGCGGGGTGCTGGCATCATGAGCATCCAGTCCACTGACCCAAGGCTGGCTGGCCCAAAAGGACACAAATGTCTTTAAAAAATATTTTATTTATTTATTTCAGAGGCAGAGCTACAGAGACAGACAGACAGAGAGGCCTTCCATCTGCTGGTTCACTCCCCAAATTGCCTCAACAGCTAGAGCTGGGCCAATCCAAAGCCAGGAGCCAGGACCTTCTTCCAGGTCTCCCATGTGGGTGCAGGGGCCCAAGGAGTTGGGCCGTCCTCCACTGCTCTCCCAGGCCACAGCAGAGCCGGATCGGAAGTGGAGCAGCTGGGACTTGAACCGGTGCCCATATGGGATGCTGGGCCACCGGTGGAGGCTTAGCCTACCACGCCGCAGCGGCAGCCTGGATTCAAACATCCTCACTGCTAGGACAAGACACTCCCTTCACCCTTGGATTTTGGGATAAACAAACCTGATATCCTAAATTTCTCCCAAGTGCAAAGCAACACAAGATAGCAAGGTCATGGCTGGCGCCATGGCTCACTAGGCTAATCCTCTGCCTGCGGCGCCGGCACACCGGGTTCTAGTCCCGGTCGGGGCGCCGGGTTCTGTCCCGGTTGCCCCTCTTCCAGGCCAGCTCTCTACTGTGGCCCAGGAGTGCAGTGGAGGATGGCCCAAGTGCTTGGGCCCTGCACCCCATGGGAGACCAGGAGAAGCACCTGGCTCCTGGCTTCGGATCAGCGCGATGCGCCGGCCGCAGCAGCCATTGGAGGGTGAACCAACGGCAAAGGAAGACCTTTCTGTCTGTCTGTCTCTCTCACTGTCCACTCTGCAAGGCCTATCAACTATGGGATCTTCAAGTGGCGCCGGGGGAAACGTCACCAGCAGGGCAGACTGGGGTCCCGGCGGACTCCGCCTGCCTCCTCCTCCCGTTCAGGGACTTTGGGAGTCTTCGGCGAGGGTCCTCCCGGAGTTCTCACCCTACATGCTGCACAGGTGCAGTGAGGAAGGAGTACCGCCCCCACAGGGGCGACAGACAGGACTGATGCCCTCGGCAGCACTGCAGGTGCAAAGATCGCCCGGTCACTGTAGGCTCCCGGGCATCCGGCCTCACGCAGTTAACTTCCCAACATTTACAATAAAAATTATTTTTGAAAATACGAGGTTCTGGGGGTGGCATCGTGGTGCAGGATGTTATGGCCCTGCCTGTGACACTGCGCAACGCCAGAATATGGGCACTGCTCCACGAATGGCGTGGGGAAGTGGTGGAGGACGCCCAGGCGCGTGGGCCTGTACACAAGCGGGAGAGCTGGACAGAAACATGGCTCCTGGCGTTACCTGGCCCCGCTCTGGCTGCTGAGGCCATCTGGGGAGTGAACCAGTGCATGGAAGACCTCTCTCTCTCCCCCTCTCTCTGTGTTTCTCCTTCTAACGGAAATAAATAAATATCTTTAAAAAACCCCTGCGTTTCTTTTAAAAAAGGATCACTGCTTGTAACAAGTAAACAGATTTCAGAATCACATGTTGTAACCAATGCAGTTATGCGCAAGTTCAGCAAACGTGTCCCAGGCCAGTGTACTGGCAGCCACCTGCGCAGCTGGAGGTGGGCTGGACCAGGGCATGTGGCCAGGCAGCTGCTGTCTCCCTGCAGTGGACACAGAGCCACCCATCCAGTCGCAGTCAGAGACTCCCCACAGCGAGGGAGCCTTAGGGCTCAGACATCAGAGAAGCACGCTAATCCCCGCACTGACACCTGCCTTTATGTATGTATGTATGTATGTATTTTATTTTGACAGAGTTAGACAGTGAGAGAGACAGACAAAGAGAAAGGTCTTCCTTCCTTTGGTTCACCCCACAAATGGCCGCTACGGCCAGAGCTGCACTGATCTGAAGCCAGGAGCCAGGTGCTTCTCCTGGTCTCCCACGCGGGTGCAGGGCGCAAGCATTTGGGCCATCCTCCACTGCCTTCCCGGGCCACAGCAGAGAGCTGGCCTGGAAGAGGAGCAACCGGGACTAGAACCTAGTACCCATATGGGATGCCGGGGCCGCAGGCGGAGGATTAGCCGAGTGCGCCACAGCGCCGGCCCTTTTCTCCCTCTTTCTGTCACTCTGCCTTTCAAACAAATAAATATTTCAGTAGAACACAATGTCTTGCCTAGCAAGTCTCGGGGCCAGCATCCTATTTTGGAGCCCTGGTTTGTGAGTCCCAGCCACTCTGCTTCCGACCCTGCTGCCTGCTGATGCCCAATGGATTACGGCCCTGTCACTGGGCCCCTGCACCCACGAGGGGGACCTGGATGGAGTTCTGGGCTCCTGGCTTCAGCCTGGCCCAGCCCTGACTGCTGCAGGCATCTGGGGAGTGGACGAGTGGATGGATCTTCTATCACTCTGCTTATGAAAACACAAACACTGGGGCTGCTGTTGGAGAGCGGTTAAGTCGCCGCCTGCAAAGCCAGCAATCCATGTGGGAGCTGCTTCAAGTCTTGGCTGCACCACTCTGATCCAGCTCCCTACTAATGGCCTGGGAGAGCGGCAGGAGATGGTCCTCCTGCTTGGGCCCCTACACCCACATGGAAGATCCGGATGAAGGTCCTGGCTCCTGGCTTCAGCCTGGCTCAGCCCTGGTCATTGTGACCATTTGGAGAGTGAACAAGTTGATGGAAGCACTCTCGCTCACTCTCTCTCTCCCTTTCTCCCTCTCTCTTAACTTGACTACAGGAATAAATACAATTTAAAAAACAAAACAAAACAAAACAAAAAGCAAACACCTGAACAAGCTGGCGTGCCTGGACAAGCGGCATCCACCAGGCACGGACACAGAACGAGCCCAACGGCCTGGACTCTTCCCAGAGTTCGTCATGAGCACACTGGAAAGTTAAGCGTGAACTGTGGGGCCGGCACTGCGGTGCGGTAAGTTAAGCCTCCGCCTTCGATGCCGGCTTCTGGGTGCTGGCTCGAGACCCAGCTATTCCGCTTCGGATCCAGCTCCCTGCCAATGCAGCTGAGAAAGCAGCAGAGGATGGCCCAGGTGCCTGGGCCCCTGCACCCACGTGGGAGACCTGGAGGAAGCTCCTGGCTCTTGGCTTCAGCCTGGCCCAGCCCTGGCCATTGCAGCCATTTGGGGAGTGAACCAGTGGGTGGAAGACTCTCTCTCTTTCAAATAAAGAACTCTTAAGAAAAAAGCTAACTGACGGCGTCAGGCCACTCTCACAGCAAAGACAACGTCCACACCATGGCCTGCTGCTGTGGCGGTGCTGGCTCTGCTGCAGCACATGACCCAGGACCCAGAGCTTAATGCCTCCTGGTTCACGGCGGCTCTGGCCCCGGCGCTAGGGCTTCCAGGTGGTGGGGATGCTCACACCATGCCCCTCCCTCGCCCTTCAACCCTTCCAGGGTTCCAGTTCCTCCCAGCCTGCCTGGCCAGCACAGGGCTCCTGGGGCCACCATGGTGCCCAGGGCAGTGTGGGAACTTCACTCCTGCCACCAGCAGAACCGCACTGGTGACGCTGCCTCTGCACAGTGGCTGTCAGGGGTCGCGGCCAGGCACCTGACTCTCAGGCGCTGTGCGGGGTGGCCAGCACCCACCCAACTGGTTCTCTGCTCCCGTGGGTCCAGTGTGTCTCTAGTTGTCAGGGGGTGGGGATGGAGAGTTTAGGTGTCTGTGCTGGCAATGTGGACACGCAGACGCCTCCCTGGACAGCCGCTCTGTCTGGGTGCTCCGTCACCCTTAAGTCTGCAGACCCACACCTGGGGCTCACTCCCAGGCCCACCATGGGTCTGCTCTCTCGGCAGGGAGCACCAGCACCCAGGACACGACCACTGGGCATCTTACTAGGGAACAGGAAAAAGGCAAGCAGCAGCACCTGTCCGAGGGGTCTCATGGGTCTGAAGGGGCTTTTAGGGGACGAAGTGGTGACTCCTGGGAGAAACAGCACTCACTGCAGAGGGAACGCAGGGCACCCTGGGGACCGAGCACCCTGGCAGGGAATCACCCCTGCAAGCAAGCCCCTCCCTGCACCTGCACACCAGTCCCTGCGAGCCACGGCTGAGCACGGCAGCCCGCACTGCACCCGAGGGTCCCAGCGCTGCTCCTGTGAGTCACTGGGGGCCAGGGGCCTCCCACTGCAGCCTCTCACCCCCAGAAGGGCAGGGGCATCGCAGGCGGCTGTGCTGGGATCCCCCAGGACGGGTCAGGAGTGGGCGCACAGGCAGGACGTGTGAGGGCGGGCTGCGCCAGGGGCCACTCACCATGCGGACGCGCTTGAGCCGCTCCTCCAGCTTCTCCTCGGCCTCCCGGGTGCGCTGCACGGCCTCCAGCCGGTGGATGAGCTCTTCGGCAAACTTCCGCGGCTCCACACGGATCTCCTTTGGCATTCGGTAGGTGCGCTGGCGGGACACAGGCCATCAGGGCGCCACCTCCACCCTCCCAGGCTCAGGACTTGAGGAGCCTTGCGGAGGGGAGATGGCACGTGAAATCCACACGTCTTCTTTTTTTAGGATTGATTTGTTTACTTGAAAGGCAGAGTGACAGAGATGAAAGGACGGAGACGTCCCCACCTGCAGGCTCACTCCCCGGTACCTGCACTAGGGCTGGCCCGGGCCGAAGGCAGGAGCCACAGGTGGCAGGGGCACTTGGGCCATCCTTTGAGCAAGGAGCTGGACAGGAAGTGGAGCAGCCGGGACTCACGTCGGCACTCACACAGGAAGCCAACGATGCAGGCAGGGTTTAACGTGCTATGCCACAATGCTAGCTCCTACCTTTCAGGTTTGTTTTAAGATTTATGTATTTATTTGAGAGTCAGAGTTACATATAGAGGGGAGACAGAGAGAGATCTTCCGGCTGTGGGTGTATTCCCCAGACGATCCCACGGCCAGGATTTAGCCAGGCTGCAGCCAGGAGCCAGGACACGAGCTGGTACCCATACAGGATGCCGGCTTTTCCCAGCTCCGCCACAGCACCAGCAGCCACTTCTCATTTTAAAGCAGGTGTTCACTTGGCCTTTCACCTGAACTCAACATCCTCTCCCTCTCAGGCCGGAGGTCTCTTCACTCAACACTGAGCCCAAGCGGGGCTGCTCTTTCCAGCCGGCAGGCTCAGGACCCACAGCAGGAACGAGCTCCTGGGACGAGCTGGAGGTGGTCAGGGTTTAGGGCAGGGCGCTGGGTGAGTAGCAGGTCTGTGTTCCTATGTCAAGCGTGTGCCACACCGGACAGCGGCAGGCCTCACCAGATGGGCCTGTGTGGTCTGAGACACACTCCTAACACGACTGACCAGGCCGTGGCCAGCACCGGTGTCTGCGTGGGGCGATCATGCCTGGGGCTCAAGATGCAAAGACCACCGAGGAGCTGAGAGGCCCAAGACGGGCCAGGGCAGCACCAGCTACTGGGGGCGTCTTCTTGCAGGACACACCCAGGGCCGAGAGCGGACAGTGCTACGGGGACCCACACAGGCGCCGAAGCCTGTGGACAGCCAGCGAGCAACACGTGACCAAGAACAGGGTGAAAAGCTCGTGGTCGGGGCAGCTGTGGGCACTGCGGGGCCAGTGCCTCAACAGACCCCAGGTGCTCAGAGGCTGTGTGACAAAGGTCCCGCAAGAAGCTCAGAACGACCAGCCGGAGGACCAGAAACCAGGCCGCAAAGGAAAACTCCAGCTGACGAGAAATGCAACACGTCCAAGGAATCAGAGGAAAGAGGCCCCTGTGTGGGTGTCAGAACTCGCAGCCCACACACGCCCCCTCGCCCCAAACTTCCTGCAGGTCACCCGAGCGGGTGCAGACAACCACAGAGCCACCAGAAAGCGCCATTTCCTAAGCAAAACAGACTCCAAACAGCACGCAGCAGCAGCAAGGCAGAGGAGCCACAGGCCCTGGGAGTCCAGGCCCACAGGACCCGCCCCTGCCAGCCACGCCCTCACTGACGGAGCAAAAGATGTGGACACAAGCATGGCCCACTCCACGTCCTCGGAGCAAGGGCCGCTCCCGGGAAGCACCGTGACCACCTCGCTCCGCCGCGTCCTGCCACCTCAGCCAAGGGCAGGACCTCCCCGAGTTGGCTGTGACCTTCCAGGACCCTGGGCGTCTCCACGGTGAGCGCTGAAGCTCTGTAGGTTCCAATACTGCCTAACGGACCTACTGAATCAGCTTTTGATCTGCAAGCAATCTCAAATACGTAGAAAACCCGCAAGGACAAGCGGCCCTTCCCAAATCTCTCAAGAGTCCGCTGCCTACATCTCTTCACCTCCAAATTTGCTAGGGTCACTTCCTGCACGTCCAGCCCCCATGCAGCTCAGGCCTCCAGCCCTGACAGCTCAGAGCAGGCAGCAGCCCAGGCCTCGGCCGGCTCCGTCTCCAGCAGGCCCTCCGCCTCCTGGTGTCCGGGCGCGGCGGTGGGGATCCAGCTCCAGGCCAGCGACGCTCACCCGTCTCACGCAGACGCGGGACCGCCCGCGTAGTGACTCCGCCGTGAGAAGCTATCTGACAGCGTAGGTCCCTGGCCCATGGGCCAGTGTGCTGGACTCGTTCATCGAGGCACAGGCCGCTGTGCTGGCCAGGGCAGCCCTGGTCCTCACGCAGGCAGGTTCTGGGCCAAGATGTTCTGGCTCCTATCCACGCCCACCACGTGGCTAAGCTCTGACAGCCGCACCTCCCGAGCAGCGCCTGCAGGGCCGGCTCACGCGTCAGCACAGGAAGCCCCAGTGGAACAGGTGTTGCTCAGTTCAGGTCCAGACTGCTCCAGACACACCCAGGCCACCTGCAGCACACGCACACACGTGTACATACGTGCTACCTACAGGATGGACACCCATTTTTGGACACAATCTCAACGCCCAGCTTCAGGCAACTGCCACAGACCAGGTCACTGCTCGCAACCCGTATCAGAGCGCGGGTTCCAGTCCTGAGTGCTCTGCTTTGGTGACCGGGAAAGCACAGAAGATGGCCTGCCTCCCGCGTGGGAGACCTGGATGGAGTTCCTGGCTGGCTTCCGTAGTTCCAGCCATGTGGGGACAGAACCAGCGGGTGCATCTGTCTGTCTCTCCCTCTCTACGTAACTCTGGCTTTCAAACACATAAATCAATTTTAAAACAACAAAATGATGTTGATGCTGAGACTCCGAACTTCACCTTAACCCGCAGCACAGGCATTCTGACCACGCCACGGGGTCAGGCAACCATGCAGGGCCTGGGCTCCCAGCTGGTGAGGGAACCTCAGAGCTGCCCTCCCACGAGGGAGCACACTTCCTGCCACCCTGCAGAGGCGATCGACACTGCTGCTGGCCCTGCCGCCCGAAACTCTGACCACTGCCGCCCGCAGTGCAGCAGGCTCAGGGCACAGGCTGGCACCCAGAGGCCCCGAGCACACGAAGCCAGGCAAGCACTTCCCAGTGCCAGCGCCCCTGTGCAGCGAGGCTCAACCCTACTTATGGGATGTGAGGTGGGGTAGGGTGGGCGCTCGGGCTGTACTTACGGGGATGTGAGGTGGGGTAGGGCGGGGGCTCGGGCTGTACTTACGGGGATGTGAGGTGAGGTAGGGCGGGGGCTCGGGCTGTACTTATGGGGATGTGAGGTGTGGTAGGGCGGGGGCTCGGGCTGTACTTATGGGGATGTGAGGTGGGGTAGGGTGGGGGCTCGGGCTGTACTTACGGGGATGTGAGGTGGGGTAGGGCGGGGGCTCGGGCTGTACTTGCGGGGATGTGAGGTGGGGTAGGGTGGGGGCTCGGGCTGTACTTACGGGGATGTGAGGTGGGGTAGGGCGGGGGCTCGGGCTGTACTTGCGGGGATGTGAGGTGGGGTAGGGCGGGGGGGATTGGTGCTGTACTTGCGGGGATGTGAGGTGTGGTAGGGCGGGGGCTCGGGCTGTACTTACGGGGATGTGAGGTGGGGTAGGGCGGGGGCTCGGGCTGTACTTATGGGGATGTGAGGTGGGGTAGGGCGGGGGCTCGGGCTGTACTTACGGGGATGTGAGGTGGGGTAGGGCGGGGGCTCGGGCTGTATTTACGGGGATGTGAGGTGGGGTAGGGCGGGGGCTCGGGCTGTACTTACGGGGATGTGAGGTGGGGTAGGGCGGGGGCTCGGGCTGTACTTACGGGGATGTGAGGTGGGGTAGGGCGGGGGCTCGGGCTGTACTTATGGGATGTGAGGTGGGGTAGGGCGGGGGCTCGGGCTGTACTTACGGGGATGTGAGGTGGGGTAGGGCGGGGGCTCGGGCTGTACTTACGGGGATGTGAGGTGGGGTAGGGCGGGGGCTCGGGCTGTACTTACGGGGATGTGAGGTGGGGTAGGGCGGGGGCTCGGGCTGTACTTACGGGGATGTGAGGTGGGGTAGGGCGGGGGCTCGGGCTGTACTTACGGGGATGTGAGGTGGGGTAGGGCGGGGGCTCGGGCTGTACTTACGGGGATGTGAGGTGGGGTAGGGCGGGGGCTCGGGCTGTACTTACGGGGATGTGAGGTGGGGTAGGGCGGGGGCTCGGGCTGTACTTACGGGGATGTGAGGTGGGGTAGGGCGGGGGCTCGGGCTGTACTTACGGGGATGTGAGGTGGGGTAGGGCGGGGGCTCGGGCTGTACTTATGGGGATGTGAGGTGTGGTAGGGCGGGGTCTCGGGCTGTACTTATGGGGATGTGAGGTGGGGTAGGGTGGGGGCTCGGGCTGTACTTACGGGGATGTGAGGTGGGGTAGGGCGGGGGCTCGGGCTGTACTTATGGGGATGTGAGGTGGGGTAGGGTGGGGGCTCGGGCTGTACTTACGGGGATGTGAGGTGGGGTAGGGCGGGGGCTCGGGCTGTACTTATGGGGATGTGAGGTGGGGTAGGGCGGGGGCTCGGGCTGTACTTACGGGGATGTGAGGTGGGGTAGGGCGGGGGCTCGGGCTGTACTTGCGGGGATGTGAGGTGGGGTAGGGCGGGGGCTCGGGCTGTACTTATGGGGATGTGAGGTGGGGTAGGGTGGGGGCTCGGGCTGTACTTACGGGGATGTGAGGTGGGGTAGGGCGGGGGCTCGGGCTGTACTTGCGGGGATGTGAGGTGGGGTAGGGTGGGGGCTCGGGCTGTACTTACGGGGATGTGAGGTGGGGTAGGGCGGGGGCTCGGGCTGTACTTGCGGGGATGTGAGGTGGGGTAGGGCGGGGGGGATTGGTGCTGTACTTGCGGGGATGTGAGGTGTGGTAGGGCGGGGGCTCGGGCTGTACTTACGGGGATGTGAGGTGGGGTAGGGCGGGGGCTCGGGCTGTACTTATGGGGATGTGAGGTGGGGTAGGGCGGGGGCTCGGGCTGTACTTACGGGGATGTGAGGTGGGGTAGGGCGGGGGCTCGGGCTGTACTTACGGGGATGTGAGGTGGGGTAGGGCGGGGGCTCGGGCTGTACTTACGGGGATGTGAGGTGGGGTAGGGCGGGGGCTCGGGCTGTACTTACGGGGATGTGAGGTGGGGTAGGGCGGGGGCTCGGGCTGTACTTATGGGATGTGAGGTGGGGTAGGGCGGGGGCTCGGGCTGTACTTACGGGGATGTGAGGTGGGGTAGGGCGGGGGCTCGGGCTGTACTTACGGGGATGTGAGGTGGGGTAGGGCGGGGGGGATTGGTGCTGTACTTGCAGGGATGTGAGGTGGGGTAGGGCGGGGGCTCGGGCTGTACTTACGGGGATGTGAGGTGGGGTAGGGCGGGGGCTCGGGCTGTACTTACGGGGATGTGAGGTGGGGTAGGGCGGGGGCTCGGGCTGTACTTACGGGGATGTGAGGTAGGGGCACCCGCCCGTTGACCTGGACGCTCTCCTGCACCTCTCTGCGGTGCTGCTTACGTATCCTGTACGGCGGGATTCCATCCCTGTGCAGGAGACAGAGGCACCGTGAGCTCGGGGGGACGCGGCTCAGCGAGCTCCTAGGCCTGACCGTCCGTGGGTGGCCCACACCCACACACAGGACAGCAAAGCCCAGGACCACCCCGTGTCTGCCAGGCCCACACCCACACACACAGGTCGGCAAAGGCCAGGACCACCCCGTGTCTGCCAGGCCCACACCCACACACAGGACAGCAAAGCCCAGGACCACCCCGTGTCTGCCAGGCCCACACCCACACACACAGGTCGGCAAAGGCCAGGACCACCCCGTGTCTGCCAGCGTTCACGGGGCCTCTGACCAAGCCAAGTTGCGCTTGGGAAACGGCAGCCTGACGCTGCTTCTGGAGGTCTGAGAGCTGAGCGTGCCCTCCGTATTCAAAGGGTGAGGGATACGAGACATGTGTTGTGAAGCCCTGCTCCACAGCCTGGGCCAGGCAAGGTTTGCTGCGTGGAAGGGGGACAGCCAGACAGAAGGGAAACACTTGAGGCTTGAGAGATGGACAAGCAGGACACCCCGGAGCCCTGTGAAAGGGAGGCGATGGCCAGTCTAGCACTGTGCTGCCCTCCAGGTAAAGCCGCAGAACAGGGCACCCTGGGGGTCAGGGTTCAGCCACAGCCCTTCCGAAGATCAGGGCAGGCATCTGGCCCAGCGGCCCAGCCACCACGTGGGACGCCCACATCTCCGAACACATGGCTGGTTCAAGTCACGGCTGCCTACTAACGTGTACCCTGGGAGGCAGCAGCTGATGGCTCAACTACTTGGGCCCCTGCCACCCACATGGGAGACATAGACGAGGCTCCTGGCTTTGGTCTGGCCCAGCCCTGGCCATTGGTGGCCATCTGGAGAGTGAACCAGTGGATGGAAGACATCTCTCCCCCACTCTCTTCTCTAACTTTCAAATAAATAAATAAATATTTTTAAAAAGAGAAAAAAGAAAAAAAACCTAGGAGCTAAGTTCTATTTTTTTAAAGAGATTTATTTTATTTACTTGACAGGCAGAGTTACAGAGAGAGGTAGAGACAGAGAGAGAGGTGTTCCATCTGCTGGTTCACTCCCCAGATGGCCACAACGGCCGGTGCTGCACCGATCCGAAGCCAGGAGCTTCTTCCAGGTCTCCCATGTGGGTGCAGGGGCCCAAGGACTTGGGCCATCTTCTAGCTGGATTGGAAGTGGAGCAGCCAGGTCTCGAACCGGTGCCCATATGGGATGCTGGAGCTTCAGGCCAAGGCGTTAACCTGCTGCGCCACAACACCAGCCCCAGGAGCTGAGTTCTAAGTGGAAGTAGATCTCTTTGGGTCAAAATACAGTGGAGGGAGGCTGTGAGGGCCTCCCCTCCCCGCTCAGCCCCTGGCGTCCTCAGTACCAGCTGGCACTGCGGTAACAGTGGGGCCGCGCAGCCGCCAGACTGAGCCATGGGGCAGATCAAGAGACGGCAGCTCTAGAAACACACACACACCACGAACACGTCCTCGGGGCTTTGTCCTGACGCCGCCAACAAGTGTGCCGCTCCTGCCACAGACTGAGTGTTTGAATCCCACACGTCTGGACCAGGCAGCTGCATCAGAGGCCAGCACACCGCACAGCTGCCCAGCACAGGCCAGGAAAGGCGCCCTCCCACGCCTCTGACCTGCACTCAGACCTCTGCAGCGACTCTGCCTTGCACATTCTGCACAGAGCAACGCGGGCCCGTGGGGAGCACCTGCCCCTTCTTGGGGAAGAGTGACGAGGCTTTTTGAGCAAACTGTGTGGGCAGCTCAATCCTCGAGAGTAAGTTTTCGGGAAGAGGAAAGACTTATCTCAGACCAAACGCCACCCACAATGCCTCAGATTCGTGACAGGCGTGGCTAGAAGACCCAGTAACTACTGGTAAGACTGCTGCTAAAACACGTCATTGTTTACAAGAAACCACACACAGAGGCTGGACCTGAGGGCCAGCGGGAGCCAGCGACACAGGCCAGCCAACTCTGGTGCAGACACAGCAGGGAACGCCTTCCTGTGCACTGGGAATTTCAGGATTGGAAGATTTAAAGCCTGGTCAAGGCCGGCGCCGCGGCTCAATAGGCTAATCCTCCGCCTGTGGCACCGGCACACCGGGTTCTAGTCCCGGTTGGGGCGCCGGATTCTGTCCCGGTTGCCCCTCTTCCAGGTCAGCTCTCTGCTGTGGCCCGGGAATGCAGTGGAGGATGGCCCAAGTCCCTGGGCCCTGCACCCAAGAGGGAGACCTGCAAGAAGCTCCTGGCTCCTGGCTCCAGATTGGCTCAGGGGAGTGAACCGGCAGATGGAAGACCTTTTTCTGTTGTGTCCACCTCTCTCCCTGTAATTCTGTCTTTCAAATAAATAAAATACATCTTAAAAAAAAAAAAAAGACATATAATCAGGGAGCAGGATCCAGGTTAGCACTTAAGATGCCTGCTCCCACATGGGAGCACCTGACTCCCAAATCCCCTTCAATCGCAACCCAGGAGGCAGTGGTGATGGCTCAAGTAAGTGGGTCCTTCTCACCCACGGGGAAGACCTGGATTGTGTTTCCAGCTCCCAAATTTGGCCTTGATCATCGTGGGCATTTGGAGAGTGAACCAGCCCACAGGGGCGCTCTCTCTGCTCTCAAATAAATAGAACAAACAAAAAAACCTCAAAAACACATTCACCAAAAGATGAAGTGGGATCCTTCAGCAGGGAAGAAGCCCTGCCCCGTCTCCCTCAAATCTTTCTGACTCCAACATCGAACACAAGAAGTAAGTGGGGCAGGGGAGGCGTCCCGATGACCACACAGCCGTGGGTGCGGCCTGAGTGCTTCCGAGTGAAGCCGCCAAGGTGGTGGCCGCAACTCTCACTGCTTCAGCAGCCATGGCCCAGGCTTCTTGTGACCCTGGAGGGGAACCTGGGGGCCCTGGCTCAGTCCCAGCCCTGGCAAGCTGAGCAGGCTCCCAGCTCCTGGGTGACCACGAGCCCACGTGACCCCACCAGGCACACAGACAGCGGCCACACAGCCCGAGCCCACGTGACCCCACCAGGACAGACAGCGGCCCCACAGCCTGAGCCCACGTGACCCCACCAGGCACACAGACAGCGGCCACACAGCCCGAGCCCACGTGAACCCACAGCTCGAGCCCACGCGACCCCACCAGGACAGACAGCGGCCACACAGCCCGAGCCCATGCAATCCCACCAGGCACACAGACAGCAGCCCTGCAGCCCGAGCCCACGTGACCCCACCAGGCACACAGACAGCGGCCACACAGCCCGAGCCCACGTGACCCCACAGCTCGAGCCCACGCGACCCCACCAGGACAGACAGCGGCCACACAGCCCGAGCCCATGCGATCCCACCAGGCACACAGACAGCAGCCCTGCAGCCCGAGCCCACGTGACCCCACCAGGACAGACAGCGGCCACACAGCCCGAGCCCACGTGAACCCACAGCCCGAGCCCACGCGACCCCACCAGGCACATAGACAGCGGCCACACAGCCCGAGCCCACGCGACCCCACCAGGCACACAGACAGCGGCCCCACAGCCCGAGCCCACGTGACCCCACAGCCCAAGCCCACGTGACCGCACCAGGACAGACAGCGGCCCCACAGCCCGAGCCCACGCGACCCCACCAGGACAGACAGCGGCCACACAGCCCGAGCCCACGCGACCCCACCAGGACAGACAGCGGCCCCACAGCCTGAGCCCACGCGACCCCACCAGGCACACAGACAGCGGCCCCACAGCCCGAGCCCACGTGACCCCACCAGGACAGACAGCGGCCACACAGCCCGAGCCCATGCGACCCCACCAGGCACACAGACAGCGGCCCCACAGCCCGAGCCCATGTGACCCCACCAGGCACACAGACAGCGGCCACACAGCCCGAGCCCACGTGACCCCACCAGGACAGACAGCGGCCCCACAGCCCGAGCCCACGTGACCCCACCAGGACAGACAGCGGCCCCGCAGCCCGAGTATTTACACTGTGCCGTCTGCACACACAGAAGACCAGGGGACGAGACAAGCACACCTGTGAAGGGGGTTCCCGGAAGCGTAAGCTCGCTCTTGTCAGCACAGCAGCAGGGGACATGGACGCACCAGGCTTCCCTGAGCCCTGGAGGCACCTGGCCCGGCACAGGACAGCTGTTCCGTCTGTCCTCTGCCTGCCCAGCTGTCCGCCTGACATGAGCCAGCGCGCAACAGGCTGCCAGCACAGGTGGCCGCAGCAAGGAGCCCGTCGCCGCCACCTGGGGGGCAGCGGCCCCTCTCATCGGCAGCCTGACGGCTCCGGAGTGTGTCTGCGCAGACTGGGCTCTGGCCTGGGGCGGGGTTTCAGGGGCCCACTGCACACACAGTTGTCTGCGTCCCAGTGCACCAAATTGTGAGGGACCAGGCAGCTTCTGCCGTGAAGCCAGGCCAAGGCGGCGCCGGGGGAGGCGCCAGAGGTGAGGCACAGCCCTCGTGCTGAGCGGGCCGCACTCCCTCCCCAGCGAGGGCACGACTTACACGCTGCTGTCTGTGAGGGACAGGGTGTCGGCATCGCTGGACAGGCTCTGCTGCTCGCTGTCATTGGCACTGGTGGCTGGGGCCAGGGCGTAGCCAGAGTTGACATAGTAGGGGTTGACAGGCTCCCGCCAGGACCCGTATCTGCAAACAGGAAGTCATGTGAGTGGCAATGCCTCTTAAGCTAGTTCACAGTTTCACAATCATCTGCATGTTTTAATATATGAGATAAAATGCAAGCAACTCAGAAAAGGGACCAGCGAAAGCCAAGATCACCATCTCTCCTCCCTCACCCCAGCCCTCCCCGGGAGGAGGCACCTTTCCAGATCTTTCCTCAGCTTCCAGCCAGATGTCTAAGTGCAGGTTCACAGTCGTCTGGGTATGGGGACACAGTTCTGCCCCTAGAGGTGGTCCATGAGCCCTGCTGCTGGCTGCCACCTGGGACCAGACTCCAGGCCAGCACTCCGGGCGCTTTGACTGGCAGCGAACACAGGGACCAGAGTGAGGCCTGAGCCAGGCGCCAGCTGGGCCCCGGGGTCCCAGCCCCACCCACCCATCCTCACACGGGCGCACACTGCCTGGAGGGCTCCATCACACTCGCCGTCACACGAGCAGCTGGGCCCCGGGGTCCCAGCCCCACCCATCCATCCTCACACGGGCGCACACTGCCTGGAGGGCTCCATCACACTCGCCGTCACACGAGCAGCTGGGCCCCGGGGTCCCAGCCCCACCCACCCATCCTCACACGGGCGCACACTGCCTGGAGGGCTCCATCACACTCGCCGTCACACGAGCAGCTGGGCCCCGGGGTCCCAGCCCCACCCACCCATCCTCACACGGGCGCACACTGCCTGGAGGGCTCCATCACACTCGCCGTCACACGAGCAGCTGGGCCCCGGGGTCCCAGCCCCACCCACCCATCCTCACACGGGCGCACACTGCCTGGAGGGCTCCATCACACTCGCCGTCACACGAGCAGCTGGGCCCCGGGGTCCCAGCCCCACCCATCCATCCTCACACGGGCGCACACTGCCTGGAGGGCTCCATCACACTCGCCGTCACACGAGCAGCGCTGACTTACCCCTAATTCTGATCAGCAGGTAGAGGCAAGTTCTTCCCCTTCACCTGTTCACACCATTTGTCCATTTGCTTTTCTGTTTCTTATTTACGCAGACAGAGCTCCCATCTAATGACTCACTGCCCACATGCCTGCAAACGGCTGGGGCTGGACCAGCCTCAAGCCAGGAGCCCAGCCCTCCATCCCAGCCTCCCACGTGGGGGCAGGGACCCGATCACTTAAGCCACCACTGCTGCCCGCAGGGTGGACGCTGGCAAGAATCTGAGTCAGGAGGGGACACAGACCCTAACTGCGAGGGCAAACGCCTTTCCTGTCCATTTTCTGCTGGGTGGTTTAGGAGTCCTGGCAAGTGATTTAAGTATTCGAATGTTCTTACTACTGAGGCCGGCGCTGTGGCGCAGCGGGTAAAGCCACCGCCTGCAGTGCCGGCATCCCATACAGGCACTGGTTCCAGGCCCGGCTGCTCCACTTCCCATCCAGCTCTCTGCTGTGGCCTGGGAAAGCAGTGGAAGATGGCCCGAGTCCTTGGGCCCCTGCACCCATGTGGGAGACCTGGAAGAAACTCCTGGCTCCTGGCTTCGGATTGGCGCAGCTCAAGTCATTGCAGCCAACGGGGAGTGAACCAGAGGATGGAAGACCTCTCTCTCTCTGTACCTCTCCTTCTCTCTGTGTAATGCTTTCAAATAAATAAATAAATCTTTTAAAAATAAATATTTTTATTACTAATTTCTGGTTATTTACTCAAAAAGCATCTTCTCCCTTAATGTTATCTTTCTTTTTGTTTATGCTGATCTTGGATACACCAACGTTTTTCATTCCCATGAAATCAGATTTCCCAATTACTCTTGCGCAGGCGCCCAAGGACCTGGGCCGTCCTCCACTGCTTTCCCGGGCCAGAGCAGAGAGCGGGATGGGAAGAGGAGCAGCCGGGACTAGAACCGGCACCCATATGGGATACTGGTGCTTCAGGCCAGGGCTTTAACCCGCTGCGCCACAGCGCCAGCCCCAACATGCCCTATCTTTCTTTTCCTTTCTTTTTTCTTTGGAAGGCAGAACAGGGACTGGGGTGGCACACTGGGTTAGGCT
This sequence comes from Lepus europaeus, assembly GCF_033115175.1. NCBI lineage: Eukaryota > Metazoa > Chordata > Mammalia > Lagomorpha > Leporidae > Lepus > Lepus europaeus. The sequence continues at coordinate 322,642 of NC_084847.1, forward strand.
GTGTCTGCCATGCCAGCATGCCATTTGAGCCCCAGTTCAAGTCCCAGCTGCTCCATTTCCAATCTAGCCTCTTGCTAAAGCGCTTGAGAAAAGCGGCGGAAGATGGCCCCTACCATCCACATGGGAGACCTGGATGGAGCTCCTGGCTCCTGGTTTCAGCCTAGCCCAGCCCTGGCCGTTTTGACTATTTGGGGAGTGAGCCAATATGTGGAAGATCGCTTTGTCTCTGTCTCTCCCTCTCTCTGTTTGTAACTCTGACTTCCAAATAAATAAACAGGGACTGGCACTGTGGCAGAGCAGGCTAAGACCCTGCCGCGGCACCGGCACCCCATACGGTGCCAGCCGGAGTGCTGACTGCTCCACTTCTGCTCCAGCTCTCTGCTTCTGGCTGAGAAAGCAGGAGACGGCCCCTGCCCCCACACGGGAGACCCAGAAGAGGCTCCTGGCTCCTGGCTCCAGCCTGGCCCAGTCCAGCTGCTGCGGTCATCTGGGGAGTGAACGCAAGGACGGGAGATTGTGTTTCTGGGTCATTCTTTCCTTCAAACGGGCAAAAGTACAGAAAACGGACCCCCGCGCGGTGTGAAGGACGGAAGTACAGAAAACGGACCCCCGCGCGGTGTGAAGGACGGAAGTACAGAAAACGGACCCCCGCGCGGTGTGAAGGACAGAAGTACAGAAAACGGACCCCCGCGCGGTGTGAAGAGCTCAGATTCCAGACAGACACAATCGTGAGACGTCTTATCAAGGAGGATGGATACCGGCGTCTAGGGAGAGTTTTTTCCCGTTGACTCCACTTCCCCACAGCTTTTCTGAAGTGTGTTCTGTGGTACAAATGGCAGTAGGCACACAAAACAATGTCCAACCCGATGAGCCATGAGGGGATGCAATCAACACAATGCGACATTAGCACACACCTACAGGAATGGCTAAAAGACGACAGGGAAAAGAAAAACAAAAAGTGCCGGCAGAATGTGGGGAAAGCGGCTCACTCAGGCCGGTGCTGACGGGAAGGCCACTCTGGAGAAGTCTCTGTCCTCACAAACCACACGGGCAGCTCCTGTCGCACTGAGACGTGAACCGCTGAGCTCACACAAAGCAGACACAACGGGCGGGAATTCTGCACAGCTGAGACACTGCTTGGGAAGCCACATGGCATCTCCCCTGGGTTCCAGCCCTGGCCCCACTTCCAATTCCAGCTTCCTAATGTGTACCCTGGGGTCCCCCCCACCCATGTCGGAGGGCCAGACGGAGCTCTAGGGTCCTAGCTCCAGCCCAGCCTAGCCCTGGCCGTCGTGGATACTCGGAGAGTGAACCAGTGGATGGGCTTTGTCTCCGTCTTTCAAATACAACAAGATGGGTTCTCTCTGAGCGTGTGTGTGTCTCCAACTTTCTTTCAAATAAAATTAACAAACAAGCAAATGGATGCTGACAGCAGCTTCATCTGCAACAGCCACACTGCACTTCAACAGGTGAGTGGCGTGCAGACCGTGGCACACGCACGCCGACCCAGGCATCAGAAATCACTAGGAAACTGCCGATGCGCCAACAGCCCGCGTGCGTGCGCCTCCTGGAAGCACAGAGGAGAGCCAGTCCCAAAGATGACCAGCCACAGTGTTAGTCCCGTGACTTAACTTTCTTGTTTGAATTTAAGAGGCAGAGAGAGACACAGTTGGAGAGAGTGAGGCCCTACCTATTGGGTCACTTGCCAAACGCCCACAGTGACTAGAACTGGACCAGGCCAAGGGTGGGAGCTGGTCATTCAATCAGGTCTTGCACGCTGGGAGGCAGCAGAAGCCGAAGTCCGGAGCCAGCGCTGGGCATTGATCTCGGGGACTCTGGTATGGGACGTGGACATCTTAACCCTAGCGAGACCAAACACCTGCCCCACAGAACATGTCTTAACTGCAGGGCTCTGGCTGCTAGTGGCTTCCGAGACCCCTGCTGCACCCTGGGACTCGGAACCCAGACAGGCTGGCACGTGTGGAATAAAGGAGAAGCCGGCCCCTCAGAACAGTGACCCGGTGCGCTGACTGCCTCTTCCGCAGGGCCAAGAATTTCCGTCTCCAGGTGCAAGATCCGCCAGCAGCGGGCCCGTTACCTTTCTCCCAAGAGGCAGGCAGGCAGGCTGCCGGGTGGGGGAGGCAGCTCTGAGACCAGTGCACGGCGGCCTTCCCTCCCCTGCACCTCCACACCTCCAACCTCGTGCCCTGCCTTCGTTTCTATGTTGCAGACACATCAGCACCCTCCCCCCCCCCCCGCCCAACCCCAGTCTTTGGCGAGGCCCACGGCACTGAACATAAATGTGCACCATTGTGGGATAGCTCCGTGGCCTCGCGAGCCAGTCACGAGGGGCATCTGGACAGACGGGCCTCCTTACACCTGCCTGGTGTGGGAGAACAGAACGCAGGCCCAGCGTGGGCACCGCCAGGGGCATGATAAGTCTCCGAGCCCGAGTTAACTCCTGGGATGCTTCATCCTGCCTCGTCAGACACAGCCCACCTGCCACAGGTTGGCAGAGGGCACAGACATGGGCACACCTGGGAGCCACTGCGAAGCAGGCCCTAGGGAAGGGCGGGGTGCAGAGACGGCCACCAGAGGGTGGTCAGAAAATGTTCCTCAGGAACTGAGGACGCCTGGGGGGACAGGAGGGACAGGAGCAAGGTCAGCCCAGAGGGCCCTTGTTCGGGGCACCGGGAGGTGGGAGGAGGTGCCGATGCAGGGCCGTGAGGCTGGTGGCCTGAGTGGGGTGGGCTGGAGGCACAGGAGAAGGTGGCAGCCGGAAAGGCTGAGTGAGCCTGCCCGGGCTCCCCGTCCTGATGACAACACTGCTCGGCCTCCAGGAGGGTGCTGGCCTGGGCTTAAGATGCCCACTCCCGCATCCAAGTCAACGGGTTCAGCTCCTGCCTCCGGTGTCCTTGCAATGCAGACCCCGGAGAGCAACAGGGATGGCTCACGTGGGTGGCTCCTGGGACCCACAGGGACACTTGGGTCGAGTGCCAGGCTCCTAGCTGGGCCCTCGCAGGCACCTGGGGAGTGAACCAGTAGGAAGTCTGTCTACCTGTCAGCTCCCTCTGCCTCTGTCTCCTTGCCTCTCAAATAAGCAACTAAAAATGTAAAGCCAGGCCTGGTGTCCACTGTTCGCTGTCCTGGTGTCTCAGGACTGGCCCTCCTCACACCAGGCCTGCAGCCACGCCCCGCTCCACGTCCCGACCTGAGCACACGCCGGCGGCTGCCCACGCCGCCAGGGCAATGCCGCCAGCTTCTCAGGCCCCATCCCCACCTGCGGTTCCACTTGCTGACTGACGCGCCACAGCCTCCCGCGCCCTGCGGAGCCTGCTGCAAAGGGATCCGTGTTCTGGGCTCTGCCCACAGCCACTCAAACCGCGTTTGCCTGCACTCTTCCAGATGTCTGCGTGGGTCCTGGTCATCACGTATGCAGACGGCTCCTCAGGCCACCGACGCTCCCTAAAACCTGCCTGTCTACCATCGGAGGCCTTCAGCTCAGGAGCGTGACGCCCCGGAGCACGCACAGCCCAGGAGTCCCAGCAGATGGCCACACATACACCCACAAGCTCCAGGAGGCATCCCCTGCCCTGGCCTCTGGTGCCACCTCCTCCCACAGGGGACCGTCCCAAACACACACACCCGAGAGCCACTTCTGGTCACCTCTGGCCAACCTGTCGCTCGCTGACTCACCCCCACGTGCTCATCAGTGGCCCCTCTGCCGTCCACACCTGTTCTGTGCAGGCTGGCACAGCTCAGTGCCCACTCAGCACTCCCGCTCCCCCCCCCCCCCAGAGACCACCTGGGCCTACACGTGTGTCTCCATGGAGCCACTGCTGTCCATACGCGGCCAGTCCGCATCTACGTGGACTCAGAGCACATCAGATCACTTTAGTTAACCAACGTCAGAGTGACACAGGCCTTGGGGCCAGCGCTGTGCTGCAGCGGGTTCAAGTCCCGACCTGCAGTATATGGCGCCGGTTCTACTTCTTGGCTCAAAAAGCTGTCTGAGCTCTGTGTCTCTAAGCCCAGGCCCCACAAAGAGAGCACCTGAGCCCAGGGGAGCCTCTGCTGCTGTGCTTCCCCAGGCCCAGGCCGGGGGAGGGAGCGAAGCAGCACACAGGTGTCTGGAGTCTCAGGTAGACGCCATGCTAAGCCCGACTCCTCACCTGGGTGCTTCGGCCACAGGTCCTCCCCCCACGGCAGGCCTACCTGAGACTGCAAACGAGATGTGTGCAGACACCTGTCACAGGACCATGACAATCAGGACGCTACTGCCAGCACCACAGACACGGGCCTTGAGGCGACACGGCCAGAAAGGTCTTCCCCACACAGACCCACATGCCCCACTTGCGGACCAACGACAGGTTCCAGGTGGGGCTGGGAGGCCATCCAGCCCACGGCCTGCAGGCCACTCTCCCCAGCCTCAACCCCTCAGCCCGACCACTGCCGGAGCCTGGACCCTGACTTCAGGTACGAGGGGAGCCTCAGCAGTGCTCCCACCTGCGACCCCGGCCCAGGTCTGGGGAGGGGCTCAGGCAGAGGCAGCTGGGAGTCGCCCAGAAGCCAGTGGCCCCAGGAGGGCAGAGCTGGGGGTGTATCTTAGGTTCCAGCGCACGTCTCCTGCTCCACAGCACAGTGGACACACAACCTTCACCACCTCTGGGGACAAAGGAAAAGGCAAACTACCCCGAGGGAGCCCCACGGCTCACACCCAGGACCAGGCATGTGGACCGATGGCCCACAAGGGGGAGAGGCACCCAGGACAGGGACTGGCCTGTGGACTCCAGTGACACACAGCGAGGCTACTAGAGGAGGCACTGTCACGTGCCTGGCTGGGACACCCCCATCCCAGGTCAGAACTCGGCTTCAGTCCCAGCTCCCCCTTCGGACCCTGCCTCCTGCCAGTGCACACCCTGTCAGGCAGCAGTGACGGCCCAAGGACGGGGGATGCCGATGGACTCTCAGACTCCTGGCTTGGCCTGGCCCAGCCCCAGCTGCCGCAGGCATTCGGGGACAGAACCAGGAGATGGAAGAGTGCGCACTCTCTCTCGAGCTCTGCCTTTCAAACAGATGAAAACAAACACTATGTCTGCCTTCCTGCTGCTCCCTCCTGAGGGACCGTGAAGGCACCGACAAGTCCAAGGGCAGCAGCTTGGCACAGGAGCAAGAACTAGGAGGTACTCAGCCAGGTCCGGGGCCCCTGTGGCCACGGTCACAGCGGCAGCTCCCAGACTGTCCATGGGGTCCTCTCGGAGAAGCCTGGCAAAGGCCATCTGATACCAGCAGATGGTTACAGCGTGTGGTCACCTTAGCTATGAGTAGGATGAACGTGGCAGCCATTTTGACAACACAAGAAACAAACTGCACTAGAGGGGAAAGGAGCTGCCCAACCCAGACTGGACACCACCCCCAGCTGCACTGACCCACGGAGGCCACGACCCAGACTGGACACCACCCCCACCTGCACTGACCCACGGAGGCCACGACCCAGACTGGACACCACCCCCAGCTGCACTGACCCACGGAGGCCACGACCCAGACAGGACACCACCCCCACCTGCACTGACCCACAGAGGCCACGACCCAGACTGGACACCACCCCCAGCTGCACTGACCCACGGAGGCCACGACCCAGACTGGACACCACCCCCAGCTGCACTGACCCACGGAGGCCATGACCCAGACTGGACACCACCCCCAGCTGCACTGACCCACGGAGGCCACGACCCAGACAGGACACCACCCCCACCTGCACTGACCCACGGAGGCCACGACCCAGACTGGACACCACCCCCAGCTGCACTGACCCACGGAGGCCACGGCCCAGACTGGACACCACCCCCAGCTGCATTGACCCACGGAGGCCACGACCCAGACAGGACACCACCCCCACCTGCACTGACCCACGGAGGCCACGACCCAGACTGGACACCACCCCCAGCTGCACTGACCCACGGAGGCCACGACCCAGACTGGACACCACCCCCAGCTGCACTGACCCACGGAGGCCACGACCCAGACTGGACACCACCCCCACCTGCACTGACCCACGGAGGCCACGACCCAGACTGGACACCACCCCCAGCTGCACTGACCCACGGAGGCCACGACCCAGACTGGACACCACCCTCAGCCACACTGACCCACGGAGGCCACGACCCAGACTGGACACCACCTCAGCTGCACTGACCTCAGTCTGCACCTGAGCCACAGAGGTCATGACCCAGACTGGACACCACCCTCAACCACACTGACCCACGGAGGCCACGACCTAGACTGGACACCACCCTCAGCTGCACTGACCTCAGTCTGCACCTGACCCACAGAGGTCACGACCCAGACTGGACACCCCCTCAGCCACACTGACCCACAGAGGTCACAACCCAGACTGGACACCACCCTCAGCCACACTGACCCACGGAGGCCACGACCCAGACTGGACACCACCCTCAGCCACACTGACCCAACTGGACACCACCCTCAGCTGCACTGACCCACGGAGGCCACGACCCAGACTGGACACCACCTCAGCTGCACTGACCTCAGTCTGCACCTGAGCTACAGAGGTCACAACCCAGACTGGACACCACCCTCAGCCACACTGACCCACGGAGGCCACAACCCAGACTGGACACCACCCCCACCTGCACTGACCCAACTGGACACCACCCCCAGCTGCACTGACCCACGGAGGCCACGGCCCAGACTGGACACCACCCCCAGCTGCACCTGACCCACGGAGGCCACGACCCAGACTGGACACCACCCCCAGCTGCACCTGACCCACGGAGGCCATGACCCAGACTGGACACCACCCTCAGCTGCACTGACCCACGGAGGTCACGACCCAGACTGGACACCCCCTCAGCCACACTGACCCATGGAGGCCATGATCCAGACTGGACACCCCCTCAGCCGCACTGACCCACGGAGCCCACGACCCAGACTGGACACCACCCTCAGCTGCACCTGACCCACAGAGTTCACGACCCAGACTGGAAACCACCCTCAGTCTGCACTGACCCACAAAGGCCACGACCCAGACTGGACACCACCCTCAGCTGCACTGACCCACGGAGGTCATGACCCAGACTGGACACCACCCTCAGCTGCACTGACCCACAGAGGCCATGACCCAGACTGGACACCACCCTCGGCTGCACCTGAGCCACGGAGGTCACGACCCAGACTGGACACCCCCTCAGCCACACTGACCTCAGTCTGCACCTGACCCACAGAGGCCATGACCCAGACTGGACACCCCCTCAGCCACACTGACCCACGGAGGCCACGATCCAGACTGGACACCACCCTCAGTCTGCACCTGACCCACAGAGGTCACGACCCAGACTGGAAACCACCCCCACCTGCACTGACCCACAAAGGCCACGACCCAGACTGGACACCCCCTCAGCCACACTGACCCACGGAGGCCACGACCCAGACTGCACACCCCCTCAGCCACACTGACCTCAGTCTGCACCTGACCCACAGAGGCCACGACCCAGACTGGACACCACCCTCAGCCACACTGACCCACAGAGGTCACGACCCAGACTGGACACCACCCTCAGCTGCACCTGACCCAAGGAGGCCACGACCCAGACTGAACACCACCCTCAGCCACACTGACCCACGGAGGCCACGATCCAGACTGGACACCCCCTCAGCCGCACTGATCCATGGATGCCACGACCCAGACTGGACACCACCCTCAGCTGCACTGACCCACAGAGGCCACGACCCAGACTGGACACCACCCTCGGCTGCACCTAACCCACGGAGGTCACGACCCAGACTGGACACCCCCTCAGCCACACTGACCCACGGAGGCCATGATCCAGACTGGACACCACCCTCAGCCGCACTGACCCACGGAGGCCACGACCCAGACTGGACACCACCTCAGCTGCACCTGACCCACGGAGGCCACGACCCAGACTGCACACCCCCTCAGCCACACTGACCCACAGAGGTCATGACCCAGACTAGACACCACCCTCAGCTGCACTGACCCACGGAAACCACGCAGCCAGCAGACTAGAGGTGGCCCTGAAGGCACGGTGAGTGCAGCTCCTGGACAGACCCACAGAGCCTTGGTTCCGAACCCTAACCCTGGGGCCCTGCGACCGGGGCCACTGCCATTAGTGCCCTGTGGAAGGCAGCGCCCTCAGGTCTGGAGAGCACAGAGCCCTTAGATGGATGAAGGGAAGTAAGCTGCTTCATTTTAAAACAATTTGACTTGGGCCGGCGCCGCGGTTCAATAGGCTAATCCTCCACCTTGCGGCACCGGCACCCCAGGTTCTAGTCCTGGTCGGGGCTCCGGATTCTGTCCCGGTTGCTCCTCTTCCAGGCCAGCTCTCTGCTATGGCCCGGGAGTGCAGTGGAAGATGGCCCAAGTCCTTGGGCCCTGCACCCGCATGGGAGACCAGGATAAGTACCGGGCCTTCAGATAAGCGCGGTGCGCCAGCCGCGGTGGCCATTGGAGGGTGAACCAATGGCAAAAAGGAAGACCTTTCTCTCTGTCTCTCTCTCACTGTCTACTCTGCCTGTCAAAAAAAAAAATTGACTTGGGGTCGGCGCTGTGGCTTAGTGGGTAAAGCCACTGCCTACGGTGCTGGCATCCCATATGGGTGCCGGTTCGAGTCCCGGCTGCTCCTTTCCCAATCCAGCTCTCTGTTATGGCCTGGGAAAGCAGTAAAATATGGCCCAAGTGCTTGGGCCCCTGCGCCCACGTGAGACTCAGAAGAAGCTCCTGGCTCCTGGCTTTGGATCAGCCAACTCCGTCTGTTGCAGCCATGTGGGAAGTGAACCAACAGATTCAAGATCCCTCTCTCTCTCTCTGCCTCTCTGTAACTCTGCCTTTCAATTAAATAACTAAACTTTTAAAAATAAATTAATTAGGCCGGCGCCGTGGCTTAACAGGCTAATCCTCTGCCTTGCGGCACCGGCACACCGGGTTCTAATCCCGGTTGGGGCACCGGATTCTATCCCGGTTGCCCCTCTTCCAGGCCAGCTCTCTGCTATGGCCCGGGAAGGCAGTGGAGGATGGCCCCAAGTCCTTGGGCCCTGCACCCGCATGGGAGACCAGGAGAAGCACCTGGCTCCTGGCTTCAGATCAGCGAGACGCGCCAGCCGCAGCGGCCATTGGAGGGTGAACCAACGACAAAAAGGAAGACCTTTCTCTCTCTCTCTCTCTCACTATCCACTCTGCCTGTTAAAAAAAAAAAATTTTTTTTTAATTAAATCTTTCAAAAATAACAGTCCAAAAAATAACAGTTTGGCTAAGGGGCAAGGTTGTGGCATAGCCACATCCCATATGGGCACCAGTTTGTGTCCCAGCTGCTCTACTTCCAATTCAGCTCCCTGCTGATGGCCTGGGGAAAGCAGAAGATGGCCAAGTGTCTGCGGCCCTGCACCCATGTAAGAGACCCGGATAAAACCCCTGTCCAGCTTTGGCCTGGCTGATGCGGCCATCTGGGAAATGAAACAGCAGTTGGAAGAACTCTGTGTCTCCCCCTCCCTCTCTCTGTTAACTCTGATTTTCAAAATAAATAAATCTCTTTCTAAATAATTATAAAAACAGGAGTTAGTGCTGTGGCACAGGGGGTAAAGCCATAGCCTGCGGTGCCAGCATCCCATATGGGCACTGGTTTTGAGTCCCAGCTGCTCTACTTCTGATCCAGCTCCCTGCTAATGTGCCTAGGAAAGCAATGGAGGATGGCCCAAGTGCTTCAGCCCCTGCACCCACATGGGAGACCCAGAGGACGCTCCAGGCTCCTGGCCCAGCCCCAGCCATGGTAGCCATTTCAGGAGTGAATCAGCAGATGGAAGATCTCTCTCTCTCTCTCTCTCTCTCTCTCTCTGCCTCCCTCCCCCTGTAGCTCTGCCTTTCAAATAAATAAAATTAATCTCTTTTAAAAATTATGAAAACAACTCAGCCACAGCCTGACTGGCTCAGTGACAGAGCAGAAGCACAGTGCACGACCTGGGGCAAGTGTTTGGTAAAGAGGCGGAAGTTGCCCTTTTTTTTTTTTTTTTTTAAAGATTTATTTATTTATTTGGAAGTCAGAGTTACACACAGAGAGAATGAAAGACAGAGAGAGAGAGGTCTTCCATATGTTGGTTCACTCCCCAATTGGCTGCAATGGCTGGAGCTGTGTGATCCGAAGCCAGGAGCCAGGAGCTTCTTCCGAGTCTCACGCGGGCGCAGGGGCCCAAGGACTTGGGCCATCTTCCACTGCTTTCCCAGGCCACAGCAGAGAGCTGGACCAGAAGTGGAGCAGCCGGGACTAGAAGCGGTGCCCACATGGGAGGCCAGCACTGCAGGCGGCGGCTTTATCCGCTACGCCACAGAGCTGGCCCCTTCAGTTGCCCTTTGGGACACCCAGGTCCTACAGACAAGAGTCCTGGCTGTTCCGCTTTGGATCCAGCTTCCCGCTACGTGCCTGCTAAGGCAGTGGACGATGGCCCAAGTGCCTGGGCCCCTGCACCCATGTGGGAGACCCAGATGCAGTTCCTAGTTCCTGGTTTTCACTTGACCCTGCCCTGGCTGTTGCCAGCATTTGGGGTGTAAAGCAGCTAATGGAAGATTTCTCTCCATCTGTGTCTGTCTGCCTCTCAAATAAAATGAAAATAAACACATTTGCAAGTGTGTGATCTTACGGCCTCCGCTCCAGGTGATCATCACCACAAGCGAGGTCTGAGCACCTCACGGCCCCAGTGCTTCCTGTGCCCCTGCCACTGCACCTCCAGCGCCAGAGGCAGCTGCATTTCCTGGGGTTCCATGGCAGGGAGGCCACGCCAAGGGAGACCCCTCTTCCCCAGCACGGGCGCACCTGCAGGCGGCCCTCTCTCTGCAGGGTGCTCTGTGGTGTGAGGTACCACCGCCAGCTGGCACACACCAGCACAGAGCAACAGCAGTGTCGGTCGAGACACAGATCTGGGGTGAGGACTTCCCCCAAGGAGCCAACACCACCCAAAAGCAGAGACGGATACGGGCAGCCCTGGGCCCTGCATCTCCTTGGGCCCCCTCTGCCGCCAGCCTAACCCTAGAAGAGCAGCAACCCTCTCTTCCAAAAACGGTGTCTTCTCACACCCTGGAGGGTTCAAAACCACAAAGAAAGGCAGACAAAGGCTGCAGGGGAGTTCGGACACACGTTTCCTCAGTTCAGGTTAACACCTGGACACAAGGCAAGCCAGGGGCCCGCAGGTCGAAGCCCACACGGCTGCCTCGCAGCCCTGCAGCAGCCTAAGTGCGTGTTGCCCACACTCAGAGACACCACACTTCCACAAGACGACAAGGAACTCCTCAGGGATGTGAGCGGGGGGCCTGTGGCCCCACTCGGGAGGCCTCTGCCTCCAGTGCAGCCTCCCGCTAGTGCACCTAGACAGCGAATGACGACTCACAGAGCTGAGTTCCCGCCACTTGTGCAGGAGAGCCGGTCCGGTGGAGCTCCAGGCTGCTGACCAGCCTGGCCCCGCTGCAGCTGCTGAAGGTACCTGGGGAATGACAAGCGGATGAAAGCTCTCCCGCCCTCCACCTCTGTCACTCTCAAACAAGTAAGGAAGTAATTTTTTTAAAAAATGGATCAAAATGAGGTCAATGTCAGCTATAAAAACCTGTATTTTCCTTCCTCCAGGCAACATCAGAAATCTGTCCTCAATCGGACTGCCGAGGTTCCCGGCAGCCCCCACTCAGCCACCTATCAGGGCTCTGCTTAGGTGACTGACGCCTGCTACTGACCGTTCACATGCCTCTCTGACCCCAACTGAACACAGGCTGGGGCTCCACCAGCGCAGGCTGCTCGCTCGTGCTGGGAGGACGGCCAGGCTGAAGTCACCGAGTCAGAGGAAGCCGGCAGGACTCTGCGCCCCTGCGGGGCAGCACTTCCACGTACACCTTCACGCACCCCAGAACATCGGAGGCCTTTCACAGTAAGCATCAGACCCTGAGACGGGGGGGCATGGGTCCTGCAGACTCTGCGGGAACAAGCGGACTGCTGGGGGCCGCCCCGCGCCCATTCTCTCGTGCCCTCTTGGGCACTGATGACCGTGAGGCTGCAGCCAAAAGCCCCCTCAGCAGCACTGACCAGCTACCGCCCTCAGGCAAATCACTGCCTCGCTAGTCAGAAGTGACACTGGCTGGTCCTTCCTCGGGCTTTTCCGGCATCTTGGCAAACAGCACACACCAGGCGCTCGGCCGAGGGCCAGCACCTGACAGAGAAGGCCCCCAACACAGTGCCCCAGGGCCCCCTGCTCGTCAGAGGGAGGACTAGGTGGCGAAGACGGCAGCTTACCGTGAAACCCCGTCATTCCAACGTACTCCCTGCAGGAGTTAACACAGCGCTTAGACAAATCCGGGGCTCTAACGTCAGAACACGCCCGCGCAGCCCAGTCGGGCTCTGAAAGGCACGCCACCACTAGCATGCACACAGAAACCTCATCTCCACACACGGAGGATGGGCAGGGGAGGGGCCCGACCTCGCATGAGGTTCTCTGTCACAATTCCCACCACACCTCGCCGCGCTACGCAAACCAGTAACTGGAAAACAAGCAGGGAGAGCACCTGGCACAGCCATTACCACGCTCCTGGGAGGGCAGCACCCGTATCAGAACGCTGGGTCTCAAGGCCAGCTCTGCGCCCAGGTCTAGCTTCCTGCCCCTGAGCACGGTGGGAGGCGGCAGGTGACGGCGCCAACAGCTGGGTCCCTGCCACCCACGTGGGTGACCTGGACTGCATTCCTGCCCTTGGCCCTGGGCCAGCTTCAGCAGGTGCAGCCATTTATGGATGGGAGCTCTCTGTATCTGTCTCTCTACCTGTCAAATACATTTTTTAAAAATCAAGCTCTACATGGGTAGCTGATACAAAAATAAGAATTTCATTCAGAGAAGTGTTCATTTCAAATAAAGGAAGCCCTGGTGAGCCCACGCCTGCGAGTGCTGGAGCTGGCCGCACACCAAACCTCCCATGGCAAAAACGCTGCTTACGTTTAAGGCACCAGGACTCAGAGTGGCAATGAGATTTCAGGGGCAGCAGCAAATCCGACACGGACGCGGCCATACTTGTCTCCCTGGGACTCCCCAGCAGCTGAGGCAGAGGATAGCTGGGGGCTCCAAGCCAGGCTGCCAGGGGAGGCGGGGCCTGCTCAGACCTCCCCAGGCTGCCTGCAGCGCGGGCCATGAAGAAGCATCAGGAAACCCTCCCGGCAGGAAAACACCCCGAGAACTGGCGATGGTCTCTAAGACGCTGGAATACAACGTTGGTATTCAACACAGGCTGGGCAGGACCAAATGACTGAAAAACAAGGCGAAACTACAAAACAGAAACACAACAAAAACCCCAACACAGAAATTACATGTGACTGCTACCTTCAATAAATTGGCTGACAAGAAAGGCAGAGTTCCAGGGGCTGGCGCTGTGGTGCGACCGGTCAAGTCACTGCTCCAACCCAAGCACCCCATACCCAAGCACTGGTTCAAGTCCCAGCTAACCGCCTCCAACCCCGCCTCCTGCCGCAGCACCGGGAAAGGCAGCAGCAGATGGCCCAAGTACCCGGACCCCTGCCAGCAAATAGAAGACCCACATAGAGCTGCTGGCTCCCAGTTTCAGCCTGGCCCAATCTTGGCTGCTGTGAGCATTTGGAGAGCAAACCAGCAGACAGACAGTTGATCTCTCTCTATTGCTATGCCTGATGCTTTTTTTTTTTTTTTTTTTTTGACAGGCAGATTTAGTGAGAGAGAGAGAGAGAGACAGAGAGAAAGATCTTCCTTTCCGTTGGTTCACCCCCAAATGGCTGCCACAGTTGGCACGCTGCGGTCAGCGTGCTGCACCGATCCAAAGCCAGGAGCCAGGTGCTTCCTCCTGGTCTCCCATGGGGTGCAGGGCCCAAGCACTTGGGCCATCCTCCACTGCACTCCCGGGCCACAGCAGAGAGCTGGACTGGAAGAGGGGCAACCGGGACAGAATCCAGTGTCCCAACCAGGACTAGAACCTGGTGTGCCGGCGCCGCAGGCGGAGGATTAGCCAAGTGAGCCCCGGTGCCAGCCTGATGCTCTTTCTACTAGTTTCTTGTTTTTTTTTTTTTTTTTTCCCAAAAAAAATTTATTTATTTATTTATTTATTTATTTGAAAGACAGTTACAGAGAGATGGGGAGACAGAGAGAAAGGGATCATTCCCCAGATGGCTGCAGTGGGCCAGGGTGAGGCCAGGCCAAAGCCAGGAGCCTAGACCTCCGTCCGGTCTCCCACATTGGTAACAGGGGCCAAGCACTCAGGCCATCTTCTGCTCTTTCCCAGGTAATGATCAGGGAGCTGGATCAGAAGTGGAGCAGCTGGGACTAGAACTGGCGCCCATGTGGGATGCTGGCACTGCAGGCAGCAGCTGAACCCACCGGACCACAATGCCAGCCCCAGAGCTCTGCCTTTCAAATAAACATGTAAATTTGGGCCAGCGCTGTGACACAGTAGGCTAAGCCTCGGGCTGCCATGCCAGCATCTCCTGTGAGCACTGGTTCAAGCCCCAGCTGCTCCTCTTCCGATCCAGCTCTCTGCTGTGGCCTGGGAAAGCGGTAGAAGATGGCCCACATGCTTGGGCCCCTGCACTCACTCACTCTGCACTTCACCTGGAAGAATCTCCCGGGTCCTGACATTGGCCGGGCCTGTCCTGGGCTGCTGCAGTCATTTGGGGAGTGAACCAGCGGATGGAAGATCTCTCTCTCTCTGTCTCTCTCTGCCGCTCTGTAACTATGCCTTTCAAATAAATAAATCTTTAAAAAAGAAAAGAAAGAAGAAAACAGCAGTATACAAATGTATAACTTGTTTTAAGATGGGATGAGAAGGTGTTGCACATGACACCCACAGCAGCAGACCATGCCATCAGTTTTCAGGGGACTCTAATCTTATTAAAATCCTAACTGGAGGGGCCGACACTGTGGCACAGCAGGTAAAGCTGCCACCTGCAGCGCTGGCATCCCATGTGGGCGCCAGTTCTAGTCCCAGCTGCTCCACTTCCAATCCAGCTCTCTGCTATGGCCTGGGAAAGCAGTGGAGGATGGCCCAAGTCCTTGGGTCCCTGCACCTGCATTGGAGACCTGGAGGAAGCTCCTGGCTCCTGGCTTCGGATTGGCACAGCCCAGGCCATCATGGCCAACTGGGGAGTGAACCTGCAGATGGAAGACTTCTCTCTCTCTGTCTCTCTCTCTGCCTCTCCTTCTCTCTCTGTGTAACGCTTTCAAATAAAATGAATAAATTAAAAAAATAAACTAAACCCTAACTGGAGAGGACCACAGACATCGCACCTGATTCAGGTTACATAATTCTCTTTGAAAGATTAAAGGTTCGGTACGTGGTATAGCAGGTAAAGCTGCTGCCTGTGAGACACCCCAGCTGTTCCACTTCCAATCCAGCTTCCTGCTAATGTGCCTGGGAAAGCAGCAGGATTTGGCCCAAGCGCTTGGGCCCCTGCACCCATGTGGGAGACCTGGAAGAAGCTCCTGCCTCCTCGCTTCAGCCTGGCCTGGCCCCAGAAGTTGCAGCCATTTGGGGAATGAACCAGCAGATGGAAGATCTGTCTCTCCATCTATTTCTGACTTTCAAATAAGTAAACAAATCTTAAAAAAAAAAAAAAAAAAAAAAAAAAAAAAAAAAAAAAGATAAAAGGCAGAGTTGCAGAGACTCTCCCTCCCTCCCCTGGAGGGAGAGCGAGCGAGTGAGCAAGCACGTGAGAGCACTTCTACCTGCTGGTTCAGCCCCCAGATGGCCGCAAAGGCCAGTGCTGGGCCAGGCTGAAGCCAGGAGTTCGTCTGGATTTCCCATGTGGGTGGCAGGGGCCCAAACACTTGGACAATCTTCCACTGCTTTCCCAGGCCATTAGCATGGAGCTGGATCAGAAGCAGAGCAGCTGGGACATGAATGGATGCTGGTGTCACAGGCAACAGCTTTACCCACTATGCCCCGACGCTGGCCCTTGGAGCAAACTTCCTGATGATGGATGGGACTGTTTTGTCTAGATCAGGTCCAGACAAGAGCACAGCTTTCCATGGAAATATGAAACAGGCAGGATCCAGATCCTAAAGTCTTTTTTTTTTTTTTTTTGGACAGGCAGAGTGGACAGTAGAGTGGACAGTGAGAGAGAGAGACAGAGAGAAAGGTCTTCCTTTTTGCCGTTGGTTCACCCTCCAATGGCTGCTGTGGCCGGCGTACCGCACTGATCCGAAGCCAGGAGCCAGGTGCTTCTCCTGGTCTCCCATGCGGGTGCAGGGCCCAAGCACTTGGGCCATCCTCCACTGCACTCCTGGGCCATAGCAGAGAGCTGGCCTGGAAGAGGGGCAACCGGGACAGAATCCGGTGCCCCGACCAGGACTAGAACCTGGTGTGCCAGCGCTGCAAGGCAGAGGATTAGCCTGTTGAGCCACGGTGCCGGCCCGATCCTAAAGTATTTCACAAATACTGTAACGGGATGAAACATGGCTCCAGCAGTGCAAACCTGAAGAAAAAACACAATCAAATTGGGACTGGCGCTGTGGCATCAGTGGGTGAAGCCGCCATCTGCAGTGCTAGCACTCATCTGGGTGCTGGTTCGAGTCCTGGTTGCTACACTTTTGATCCAGCTCTCTGCTATGGCCTGCGAAAGCAGCAGAAGATGGCCCAAGTGCTTGGGCCCCTGCACCCACATGGGAAATGCAGAGCAAGCTCCTGGCTCCTGGCTTTGGATGGGTGCAGCTCTGGCCATAGCAGCCAATTGGAGAGTGAACCAGCAGACAGAAGACCTCTCTCTCTCTCTCTCTCTCTCTCTCTCTCTCTCCTCTCTCTCCTCTCTGCCTCTCCTCTCTCTGTGTAACTTTGACTTTCAAATAAAATAAATAAATCTTTAAAAAAAAAAAACCCACACACAATCAAATCAACGGATACCAGGGGGTGGAAATGGCCCAAAGCAGAGCAGAGATCACAGAACAGGTTGGATGTTCAAGGCATTTCATCGTTGGGTTTCCAGAGTCAAGAATAAAAACGTCTGCTCCTCAGGAGAGTGAGCCAAAGGCAGAGCAGAAATCCCCTCAGCAAAGCTTCCTCCGGGCCCCTCCACCACAGCGCTCCTGCAGCCTCTAGCAAGAGGGACCGCGTTCTGATGGAGACCACTGGACAGCCCCTCAGCATCCTGCCCAGGCTCCCTCTGGTGTCCTCTGGTTCCTTCGTCTTCTTTGAAGGACACCTGTATGTCCTGTCATTAATGCAAAAACACCAGCAGTGTACGGTTAAATGCCCAGGCCCCTCAATTCTTTAGGGAAGTGTCTTGAACTTGATGGAGCTTATGTTGAGAAATAAAGGTTAAATTTTTCATTTTTATTTATTTATTTATTGACAGGCAGAGTTAGACAATGAGAGAGAGACAGACAGAGAGAAAGGTCTTTCTTCCGTTGGTTCACCCCCCAAATGGTCGCCACGGCCGGCGCTGTGCCGATCCGAAACCAGGAGCCAGGTGCTTCTCCTGGTCTCCCATGCAGGTACAGGGCCCAAGCACCTGGGCCGTCCTCCACTGCACTCCCGGGCCACAGCAGAGAGCTGGCCTGGAAGAGGGGCAACCGGGACAGAATCCAGCGCCCCAACCGGGACTAGAACCTGGGTGCCAGCGCTGCAGGCGGAGGATTAACCAAGTGAGCTGTGGTGCCAGCCTCATTTTTATCTTCTAAGTGCAATTTTCCCATGAACTTTTTGAAGTGCCCTGAAACCATACAACTATCACAATTAAAGATAAATTTTAAAATACTAACTAAAACAACACGGTACTAGCACAAAAACAGACACACAGAGAGCAGAACGGAGTCCAGAAGCAGCCACCCAGATACACTCAGCTGCTGGTGACGAAGGAGCCGAGTACACACTGGAAGGACCGCCTCCTCAGCCGGTGGACTAGGGCAACTGAGCCTCCGGGTACAGGAGACTGACGCTGGGGGCCGCGCCGTGGCACGGGGAAGCCACCACCTGCCGTGCCAGCATTCCACATGGGCGCTAGTTCGCGTCCCGGCTGCTCCATTTCCAATCCAGCTCTCTGCTGTGGCCTGGGAAAGCAGAGGAAGTTGGCCCAAGTCCCTGGGCCCCTCACTCACACGGGAGACCCGGAAGCAGCTCTGGGCTCCTGTGTCAGGCTGCTGCGTCAATCTGGGAGTGAACCAGGGGATGGAAGACCTCTGTCTCTCTCTCTCTCCCTCTCTCTATGTAGAACTTTCAAATAAATAAATAAATTTTTCTTTAAAAAAAGAGAATTAAAAAGATGTTTGTCTGGGCCGGCGCCGCGGCTCACTAGGCTAATCCTCCGCCTTGCGGCGCCGGCACACCAGGTTCTAGTCCCGGTTGGGGCGCCGGTTCTGTCCCGGCTGCCCCTCTTCCAGGCCAGCTCTCTGCTGTGGCCAGGGAGTGCAGTGGAGGATGGCTCAAGTGCTTGGGCCCTGCACCCCATGGGAGACCAGGATAGGCACCTGGCTCCTGCCATCGGATCAGCGCGGTGCGCCGGCCGCAGCACGCCAACCGCGGCGGCCATTGGAGGGTGAACCAACGGCAAAAAGGAAGACCTTTCTCTCTGTCTCTCTCTCTCACTGTCCACTCTGCCTGTCAAAAAATAAAAAAATAAAATAAAATAAAAAAAAAGATGTTTGTCTGAGCCGGCGCTGTGGCGCAGCGGGACAACGCCCTGGCCTGAAGCGCTGGCATCCCATATGGGCACCAGTTTGAGACCTGGCTGCTCCACTTCCAATCCAACTCCCTGCTGATGCACCTGGGAAAGAAGTGAAAAATGACCCAAGTTCTTGGGCCAGCACCCGCATGGGAGACCGGGGTAAGCTCCTGGCTCCTTGCTTCAGATCAGTTCAGCTCCAGCCACTGCGACCACGTGGGGAATGAACCAGCGGATGGAAGGTACCTCTTTCTCTACCTTTCCCTGTAAGTCTGTCTTCAAATAAATAAAATAAATCTTAGGGAAAACAAAGAACACGTGGGACACCCACACCCCACATGGCAGCGCCGTGCCTCCAGTCCTGGCCGCACTCCGGAGTCCACCGTCACGCAGGTACACACACTGAGAGGCTGCAGGTGGGATCCAGACCGAGTGCCCGGCTCCCGGCTTTGGCCTGGCCAGGCCCAGCAGAGTGAACCAGAAGATGGGAGATCGGTCTCTGCCTTCCAAATGAACACACACACACACACACACACGTGCACACAATACAGCGTGTACACATATACACACGCACACACACACACGTGCACACAATACAGCGTGTACACATATACACACGCACACACACACGTGCACACAATACAGCGTGTACACATATACACACGCACACACACACACGTGCACACAATACAGCGTGTACACATATACACACGCACACATACACACAGCAGTTTTAAGATCCCCAGGGGTGAGTGTTGAGTCCGGCAGCTCAGAGGCCAGGCCCAATGCCTGTGTGTCATATGGCGACACCTGGATGCCGTACCTGGCTCCTGACTTCCTGCTAACACAGACCCTGGAGGCGGCAGCGATGGCACCACTCCGTGGGTCTTCAGGGTCTCTCCGGCTGTTCTCTTCAGGCTACCCTGGAGTAACAGGAGTCCAGCACAGCTTTCCTTGAGCTGTAGCTAGCCTGGGAGGACCTACCACAAAGCTCAACCCAACCTGACCCCCGTCTTCGGGGAAGGAAACCCTCAGCATTCAGCAGCCTCTCGTCCCGCTGCGAGAAATGTGAACAAGGGACCTCAGTGCCACGACGCTCAGCCTTGCTAGGAACCCCCTTCCCCTGCACCGCAAGGTCCACCTCATCAGCCCGAGAGGCTAGAGCAGGCCTGTCACCGCACACAGACGCCCCCCCGCCCCCCAGGAGGGCAGGCCTGTCACCCGCGCACAGACGCCCCAGGAGGGCAGGCCTGTCACCCGCGCACAGACGCCCCCCCGCCCCCCAGGAGGGCAGGCCTGTCACCCGCGCACAGACACCCCCCCGCCCCCCAGGAGGGCAGGCCTGTCACCCGCGCACAGACGCCCCAGGAGGGCAGGCCTGTCACCCGCGCACAGACGCCCCAGGAGGGCAGGCCTGTCACCCGCGCACAGACGCCCCCCCACCCCCCAGGAGGGCAGGCCTGTCACCCGCGCACAGACGCCCCAGGAGGGCAGGCCTGTCACCCGCGCACACACACACCCCCGCCCCCCAGGAGGGCAGGCCTGTCACCCGCGCACAGACGCCCCAGGAGGGCAGGCCTGTCACCCGCGCACACACACACCCCCGCCCCCCAGGAGGGCAGGCCTGTCACCCGCGCACAGACGCCCCCCCGCCCCCCAGGAGGGCAGGCCTGTCACCCGCGCACAGACGCCCCCCCGCCCCCCAGGAGGGCAGGCCTGTCACCCGCGCACAGACACCCCCCCGCCCCCCAGGAGGGCAGGCCTGTCACCGGCGCACAGACGCCCCCCCCGCCCCCCAGGAGGGCAGGCCTGTCACCCGCGCACAGACACCCCCCCCCCGCCCCCCAGGAGGGCAGGCCTGTCACCCGCGCACAGACGCCCCAGGAGGGCAGGCCTGTCACCCGCGCACAGACGCCCCCCCGCCCCCCAGGAGGGCAGGCCTGTCACCCGCGCACAGACGCCCCAGGAGGGCAGGCCTGTCACCCGCGCACAGACGCCCCAGGAGGGCAGGCCTGTCACCCGCGCACAGACGCCCCAGGAGGGCAGGCCTGTCACCCGCGCACAGACACCCCCCCCGCCCCCCAGGAGGGCAGGCCTGTCACCCGCGCACAGACGCCCCAGGAGGGCAGGCCGAGGAGCCTCTTAAACATCCGATCCCCTCAGCTTAAAAAAGAACAGACACACTGGTCTGGAGGGAGTCGCCGGTGAACAAGATGTGAGGCACTCAGATGCTGCGGCAGCTCTGCCTCTGCCGCGGACGGGCTCCCTCGGCGAATGCCGGGACAGGAAGGGACCAGGACAGAGGTTAGCATAAACCCACTGGCATCTGTTCTTGCTACCATTTTTATACGGTAGACAGAGAAGACACGCCCGTACACCTGTAACTCTGACACTGCACCAGGAGTTGGCTTCTCTCTGCTCCTAGCTGCCGTCGGTAATCCGCTGGGATCTGCAGCTCGGGTGTATTTGAGTGACTTCCGATATCCTTGCGTTCTTTTGGATTGGGCCCAGAAAAGCCCCAGCCGTGAGGTTCAAGTATTCCCGCGCGTTTCAGGACTGCAGTTAGTGGAATGAAGCCCAGCACCAACAACTGACACAAAGCCACTTGTGGAGAGGCGGGCACAGAAAACAGTGCGCGTTTGGCTACAGCGTAATAATGAGGGCAGATAATTAGTTATTCTGGTTTTCAAATGTTTGAATTACAATTCTGTTACACTGTTTCCATAAAAACAAAAACAGAAAAAGCAATTGGGTTCCTACATGTGGAAGACCTAAGTTGAGGGGCTGGCACTGTCACTTAACAGCTTCCGCCTGTGGCGCCAGCATCCCATGTGGGCACCAGCACTTGAGTCCCGGCTGCTCCACTTCTGATCCAGCTCTCGGCTGTGGCCTGGGAAAGCAGTGGAAGACGGCCTGAGTGTTTGGGCCCCTGCACCCATGTGGGAGCCCCAGAAGAAGCTCCTGGCTCCTGGCTTCGGATGGGTCCAGCTCTGGCCACCGCAGACATTTGGGGTGCGAAATAGCAGATGGCAGATCTCTGTCTGTAACTCCACCTCTCAAATAAATAAATGTTTTTTTAAAAAAAGAATTATTTTATTTATTTGAAAGAGGAGTTAGAGAAGTAGAGCCAGAGAGAGAGAGAGAGAGAGAGAGGTCCTCCATTCTGCTGATTCACTCCCCAAATGACCACAATGGCCAGCGCTGTGCCAATCCAAAGCCACGAGCCAGGAGTTTCTTCCAGGTCTCCCACGTGGGTGCGGGGGCCCAAGCACTTGGGCCATCTTCCACTGCTTTCCCAGGCCACAGCAGAGAGCTGGATCAGAAGAGAAGCAGCCGGGACTCCAACCAGTGCCCATATGGGATGCCGGCACTACAGGCAGCGGCTTTATCTCCTACACCACAGCACCAGCCCCAAATAAATGAATCTTAACAAAAAGATCTAGGTTGACCTCTTGGCTCTAGCCTGGTCCAGCTGCGACTACTGCAGGCATACGAGGAGTGAACCAGCAAATGGGAGCTGTCTCTCAAATACATAAATAAACTTAAAAAGATGCTTATTTTGGATAAAACAACTTTTAATAACAGAGTAAAACTAATCACTTTTCATTAAAAGCACTTTCCATGAGCTGGTTTTTTAAAATAAGTCAATCATTTTTTTAATAATTTATTTATTTTTTTATTTAATTTTTTAATTTTTTTTTTTTATTTTTTGACAGGCAGAGTGGACAGTGAGAGAGAGACAGAGAGAAAGGTCTTCCTTTTGCCGTTGGTTCATCCTCCAATGGCCGCCGCGGCTGGCGCGCTGTGGCCAGCGCACTGCGCTGATCCGATGGCAGGAGCCAGGTGCCTATCCTGGTCTCCCATGGGGTACAGGGCCCAAGCACTTGGGCCATCCTCCACTGCACTCCCTGGCCACAGCAGAGAGCTGGCCTGGAAGAGGGGCAGCCGAGACAGAACCGGCGCCCTGACCGGGACTAGAACCCGGTGTGCCGGCGCCGCAAGGCGGAGGATTAGCCTAGTGAGCCGTGGCGCCGGCCAATAATTTATTTATTTTGAGAGGCAGAGTTACAGAGAGAGGGAGAGAGAAAGAAAGGTCCTCCATCCACTGTCTCACTCCCCAAATGGCCAGTGGCCAGAGTTGGGCCAATCTGGAGCCAGGAGCCAGGAGCTTCTTCCAGGTCTCTCACATGGGTGCAGGGGCCCAAGGACTTGGGCCATCTTCTGCTGCTTTCCCAGGCCACAGCAGAGAGCTGGGTCGGAAGAGGAGCAACCGGGACTGGAACCAGCGCCCATTTGGGATCCTGGTGCTATAGGCAGAGGCTTTAACACACTACGCTGCAGTGCCAGCCTCCTTTTTCTGTTTTTAAAGATTTATTTAGGGGGGGGCTGGCGCTGTGGCACAGTCGGTTAACGCCCTGGCCTGCAGCGCCAGCATCCCATATGGGCGGCGGTTCGAGACCTGGCTGCTCCACTTCCGATCCAGCTCTCTTCTTTGGCCTGGGAAAGATGGCCCAAGTCCTTGGGCCCCTGCACCCACGTGGGAGACCCAGAAGAAGCTCCTGGCTCCTGGCTTTGGATCAGGGCAGCTCCAGCCATTGCAGCCATCTGGGGAGTGAACCAGTGGATGGAAGATCTCTCTCTTTCTCTCTCTGCCTCTCCTCTCTCTGTGTAATGCTAACTTTCAAATAAATAAATAAATCTTTAAAAAAAAAAAAAAGATTTATTTATGGGGCCAGTGTTGTGGCACAGCAGGTTGAACCACCACCTGTGATGCCCACATCGCATACCAATGCCAGTTTGTATCCCAGCTATTCCACTTCTGATCCAGCTCCCTGCTGGTAGCATGGGAAAGCAGCTAAAAATGGAACTGGTACTCAGGCTCCTGCCATCCACATGGGAGACCCAGAGGAGGCTCCTGGTTCTTGGCTTCCACCTGGCCCACCTCTGGCCACTGTAAATATCTGAGGAGTGAACCAGCAGATCAAGGATCTTTCTGTCTCTCCCTCTCTTGGTTTAACTCTTCCCTCTCTTGGTTTAACTCTTAAGCCTTTCAAAAAAATAAAATAAATCTTTCTTTAAAAATATTTATTTGAAAGAGAGAGAGAGAGAGACACACCCTGGTTCACTCCCCCAAACAGCCGCAACAACCAAGTCTGGGCCAGGCCAAAGCCAGGAGCCAGGAGCTCTGTCCCGGTCTCCCACGTGGGTGCAGGAACCCAAGGACTTGGGCCATCTTCCTCTGCTTTCCCAGGGGTACTAGCGGGGAGTTGGATCACAAGTCGAGCAGCTGGACCTGAAACTAGTACTCAGATACGTAGTCTGCGCCTTAGCCTGCTGCACCACAATGCTGGCCCACCAAATTCGTTTAAACCTGGGGCTGGCGCTGTGGGCACAGCAGGCATTACATATGGGCATCGGTTCAAGCCCCTGCTACTCCACCTCCAATCCAGATCTCTGCTAATGCACACGGGAAAGCACGGAACGTGGTCCACCCACGTGGGAGACGCGGATGAAGCTCCTGGCTCCTGACTCTGAGCTCACCTAGTTCTGGTAGTTGTGGACACCTGAGGAGTGAACCAGCAGATGGAAGATCTCTCTCTCCCTCTCTGTATCTCTGACTTTCAAATAAATAAAAGTTTAAACCTTAGAAATGTTTAGTGCTGTATTTATCAGGAAGCAGCCAATCCCTCTGTCCCAGTGCAGAGAGGAGAGCTGGTCCAGTGGGGGCAGCCGCGACACTAAGGGGCGTGTTCTCCGAGTTCTGTCTAGATCAGCAGGGGTCACCCAAGCTCCAAGCTGTCACCGCTACACAGGGACCAGCTCCTGGGGACACGGGGGAAGCACGAGAACTCTGCTTCCTAGTGAACACACACCAGCAGCAGCCGAACGACTCCCGTAATCAGGGAGGGTTATGGGAAAAAAGAAAAGCCACGGTTCCAGAAAAGCCACTGGGGATGCTCCGGGTGTCCACACAGGAGGGAACAGTCCAGACACCCGTGGGTGCCCTCACCCATGACAGAACACAGGAGGGAACAGTCCAGACACCCGTGGGTGCCCTCACCCATGACAGAACACAGGAGGGAACAGTCCAGACACCCGTGGGTGCCCTCACCCATGACAGAACACAGGAGGGAACAGTCCAGACACCCGTGGGTGCCCTCACCCATGACAGAACACAGGAGGGAACAGTCCAGACACCCGTGGGTGCCCTCACCCATGGGAGAACACAGGAGGGAACAGTCCAGACACCCGTGGGTGCCCTCACCCATGGGAGAACACAGGAGGGAACAGTCCAGACACCCGTGGGTGCCCTCACCCATGGGAGAACACAGGAGGGAACAGTCCAGACACCCGTGGGTGCCCTCACCCATGGGAGAACACAGGAGGGAACAGTCCAGACACCCGTGGGTGCCCTCACCCATGGGAGAACACAGGAGGGAACAGTCCAGACACCCGTGGGTGCCCTCACCCATGGGAGAACACAGGAGGGAACAGTCCAGACACCCGTGGGTGCCCTCACCCAAGGGAGAACACAGGAGGGAACAGTCCAGACACCCGTGGGTGCCCTCACCCATGGGAGAACACAGGAGGGAACAGTCCAGACACCCGTGGGTGCCCTCACCCATGGGAGAACACAGGAGGGAACAGTCCAGACACCCGTGGGTGCCCTCACCCAAGGGAGAACACAGGAGGGAACAGTCCAGACACCCGTGGGTGCCCTCACCCATGGGAGAACACAGGAGGGAACAGTCCAGACACCCGTGGGTGCCCTCACCCATGGGAGAACACAGGAGGGAACAGTCCAGACACCCGTGGGTGCCCTCACCCATGGGAGAACACAGGAGGGAACAGTCCAGACACCCGTGGGTGCCCTCACCCATGGGAGAACACAGGAGGGAACAGTCCAGACACCGTGGGTGCCCTCACCCATGGGAGAACACAGGAGGGAACAGTCCAGAGACACCGAGGGTGCCCTCACCCATGAGAACAGCCCCAGGTCACCCCTTGGATACCGTGAACTCTGCCCCTCCCAGCAGCGCTGCCATGTCTTGTTGGCAGACAAGAGATCTGAGCCTGCCGCTCCACCCACAGCAGCAGAAGTCTTCAGAGTACCCGGCAACCCCCCCACCAAGGTCCCAGCACTGTTCCTGGCCTCTAGGGAGAACCTCAGCACGCCACCGTCACAGGGAATGACCCAGAATCCCCAGCTACCAGTGCATCCCGACGGCCACGCCTCCCTTTCCCGAGCCCGAAGCACGAGACCCACCAGGTAAGCCCACGGGACTTCAGAGCGGGGGTCTCAGTGCAGGTGTCAGCAGGAGGCTGGCGACCTGCACACCCAGACTTCTTAGTCTGTTCTCGACCAAGGCACTCCGGACAACACGACCATAAAGCCGTTACTGAACGTGCAAGTATCGCGTCAGATCAGGCGTGAGTCAGCCCCAGGGCAGCAGGGGGCTCAGCCCGCGCGTCACCCACACCTTGCCCTGGCTCGCGCTCCAGGTCTCAGAGGCGAGGACCGGAAAGGGACACCTGGTGCCCGCTCACCTGAACTCTCTGCCTTCGCTGTACCGTCTCCCTGAGGAGGCCCTCGGGGCAGCCGTCTCCATGAGCAGCTTCTGGGTGAGCCTGCTGGGCGGCGCCGCGTCCCGCGCCTCCTCCTCGTCCGTGTCCTGCTCACACTTCCACTCCTCGTCTTCATTCAGAGTGGGCAGGTATCCAGACAGGCCCTTCCCTGAGCCTGACCCAGAGCTCTGGTCACTACAGACCTTCGGGCTCTCCGAGCCTGTCCTCGTGTACTCCAAGTAGATGTCGGACTTGAGGAAGGAAGGGTAGGTGTTCTCCTCCATGGTGGCCTGGACCTCCGTCTGGGCCTGGTCGAACATGGCGGGGTCGACCTGCTGCTTCACGACGCAGTCCTTGATGAAGCTCTTGGTGGCCGGCTTGGTGTGCCTGGACACAATGCCAGTGCTGTCGAGGATGTACTTCCGGTAGATGGCCCTAGCCAGCTTCAGCCGCTTCTCCTCGTTCCCGTCGCAGGGCTCCAGCTTCCTGAAGCCGCTGCAGGCGAACCAGAAGTCCAGAAGGTCAGCACAGCCCTCCTGCTTGAGGAAAGTCCTGAACAGGCTGATCCCGTCCTGGTCGTCCAGCAGGGAGTGCAGGGACTCGGCCCACTTCAAGTACGGCGGCGTGGGGGACGCACTGCCCTCGGGCTCGTACCCCAGGTCCAGATCCGAGCGCCTTGGAGTAGCTGTCGACGTCTCCCCTTTAATCCCAGCAGCTTTGCCGGAGCAGAAGCTGTGGCTGGCGGGCCTCGGCTCTGTGGACACCAGTTCTCCCTCCTCCCCAGGCACCGGGGGCCGGGGGGCATCTTCGGTGAAGCTTGCTGCGAGGTCCAGGGGGAAGCCCTGCTCCTGGACGTTCATCGTGGACTCTGTGCGGCGAGCGGCAGCGAGCGCTGCTCCCTAACACACCCGTGCTCGCAGCTCACGGTGAGTCAGGCTGTCCTGCGGGAACCAGAGAGGACGCGGGTTAGGAAAAGGTGGGCCCACGCACACACGGCCGAGGGGCTCCCTCCAGACAAGACTGGCGATGACCCAAAGCCAGGAAGTCCGTGTACAGTTGAAACGGAGACACATTTTGGCCACAAGGTTTGCTCCGTATCAAGACAATCCCTACAAACTTCTACAACTACAGGAACGCCTCCTGCTAGGGAGTACCCAGAACACAGAGAACGCCCCTGCCCTCCAGTACCACTCTGTGCGACCACTGCGGAGGCCCTCCGTCCTGGCCGAAGAGCTGAGGGGCAGGCGGGCAGGAAGCGGGGAGGGCTTTCAGGTGAGGGCTGGCCCCTCACACACCCGGGACAGTCACCCCAGCTGTCAGGCGACACCCACTGCAGGGAGGCTGCTCTGGCTCCCACATCAGCCAGGTCCACAGCCAGGGTTCCTGCCTACTGTTTCACTTCCCACACGGGGGCCGTGCAGCGTGTGCGAACAGACCGCAGGGGTTCCTCCAACGGCAGGAGCGGCCGACCGTGGGTCACCTTCAGCACCATGAACCCAGGGATGGAAAACACCCCACACGCACAGAGCAGCCTGACACCGCCATGTGAGCAACCTTCCCCACGCGGCCTCTCTCTCCTAAAAGACGCACTCAAGAGGCAGAGGGCTCCCATCTGCTGATCCACTCCTCAAACACCCACTGCGGCGGGGACTGGGCCGGGGCCCGGCTGAAGCCAGGCGCTGGGGATCCAATCCAGGTCTCCCATATGGACGGAAGGACTCAACTCGGCACAACGCTTGCCACCCCCCAGCGTCTGCGATGACAGGAAGCTGGAATCGGGCACTGGAGCAGGACAGCCAAGCAGACGTTCTGACACAGGGCCCCAGGCCGTGTCTGCCTGGGAAATGCCCTCCTGATAGCAAACGGTAACCAGGTACCTCAGGAACAGAAAAGATTTAGAAAACAATGAAACGCGAATACAACTGCACTGCGACTCACATGACAACTCTAGAGCAAAACCAAAGCACTCAGCCCCTCGGAGGCCGGGGAACTGTGAGTTCTGGGCGCTGCACCCACAAGGGGCACGCAGACTTTGCTCGATCACGACACAGTCAGGACTCTGCCACGGTCTCTGGCCCTTCCTGCCACGCACTCTGGCAATAATGCCTCTCGGCTTAGCCAAGGCGCTGACTGCAGCACAGCCCGGAACAATGTAATCAGTGCTGGCTAAAAGTAAGTTAGAGAGGGGCCCGCGCTGTGGCGTAGCAGGTAAAGCTGCCGCCTGCAGTGCCAGCATCCCATATGGGTGCCGGTTTGAGTCCCAGCTGCCCCACTTCTGGTCCAGCTCTCTGCTGTGGCCTGGGAAAGCAGTGGAAGACGACTCAGGTCCTTGGGCCCCTGCACCTGTGTGGGAGACCTGGAGGAAGCTCCTGGCTCCTGGCTTCAGATCAGCTCAGCCCCGGCCGTTGCAGCCAACTGGGGAGTGAACCAGCGGATGGAAGACTCTCCCCCTGCTCCGCGCCGCCTGTCCTTCTCTGTGTGTAACCCTGACTTTCAGATAAATAAATCTTAAGAAAAGAAAGTTACGAGTTACACAGAGAGAGGAGAGGCAGAGAGCGAGAAAGGTCTTCCGTCCGATGGTTCACTCCCCAAATGGCCGCTACAGCCGGAGCTGCGCCGATCTGAAGCCAGGAGCCAGGAGTTTCTTCCAGGTCTCCCACTTGGGTGCAGGAGCCCAGGTATTTGGGCCATCTTCCACTGCTTTCCCAGGCCATAGCAGAGAGCTGGACCGGAAGAGGAGCAGCCGGGACTAGAACTGGCACCCATATGGGATGCCGGCGCTTCAGGCCAGGGCATTAACCCACTGCGCCTCAGCACCGGCCCCAAATAAATCTTTAAAAAAAAAAAAAAAAAAGTGAGCTGGAGAAGGACTTTACCAAAACACATCAACCTCAAATGCCCAGAGCACTGACGCGGAGGGGCACTGCCAGCCACCACTGCGGGCTGCGGGCTCAGGCCGAGGTGCAGCCCACGCCCTGCCTGCCTCCCACACCGCACACGCTTCACAGACATCCACAGGCGGGGGATGGGCCACAATGATGCCCCCCACTGACACTTCCACAGCGAATGACTGACTCAGCAGGACCAGCCTATTTCTTAAGGTCAAGGCCCCCTTGGGCTGTGGCCCCTACTGCTCAAAGAGCACTTCAGAAGCAGTCACTCCCTCGAGCTCCATCAGCAAGGGGAGACCCTTGGATACCTGCAGCCCCGCACCAGCTGGTGGACATCTGCCGTCCTCCCGTCCAGAACGTCAGCACAGGAAGGCAGGCCTGCGTGCTGACCATCTGAATCCGCTAGCCCCTGGACAATCTACAGTTCACCAGCCGAAGAGCTGAGTCTCGGACCCTGGCGGTGTGTCCGCACGGGAGGCCACTCAGTGCCCCTCTGTAAGGTACTGATGTCTCCCACGTAAATCATCATGCAGCAGGAAGGGCTTGCGACTAATAAGCACCGATAAATACCCCACTCGTTGATATAAAGGCAAAGGACACCTGTTGTGATGCCAACACGAGTCCTGGCGGACACGGAACGCTCGTGCTATGGAAAAAGCAGCAAATTCAAGCAACAGCCCTTGGTGACAGAACCGGGGCTGTGGCGTTTAGTTTATGTGTGAGCCATGTCCACCCGAACCACTTCACACTGTCTGTCAGGGCCCAAAAGCACAATTCACATCTATTTTTGGCTGTCGGCTGACAGAGACCTTGGGTGTCCCGGGAAGCACACGAGCACCCCCACAATCACTGGCGCGGGAGGAACCTGCTCCAGCTCCACGGGGAGGCCCCGAGCGTTTAACGCACACACACTCTCACCACACGCAGAGCAGTTACGTTAATTCAAGTTAGAGTCAAGTGCCCACAAGCACTGGATCTGGCCCACAGCCTGGAACCACCATCAATAAAGTGAAGCCATAAAAGGAACCTGGAAGTCTAAGGCTGTATTTACAATTCCCTCTCGTCACCACCCCAGTACACAGCCCGGGCACCACGGCGGCGAGCTCAAGGCTCCCCATGTTCACTTCGCTCATGTAACTTCCGAACTTTCGATTTACGTGACGTGTGGACGTAACAGAGCACGGCTGACCTCCCAACTGTCCACTGACCGAACTCCTGAAGGGCCAGGGCTACTTCACAGGCAAGCCACACGTCCATCACCCAGATCCTCAAAGTCCACTTAGCTTCTGAAACCAGAAACCCAAGAAAAGTCAACACCTGCTGGACATGAGGGGAGAACACCGTTTTATCTGCTTCCCCCCCTGTCCTGAACGGCAGTCCTTCGAACTGAACGAGCCGAAGCGAGCCGAAGCTATCTCGGGTCATCCGGCTTAGAATGCAAACAGGGCCCGGGGACCCAGCGGGCCTGAGATTCCCGCTGAAGAGGCAGTGCGCCGGGGGCGGGCAAAAGGCCCGACAGGAGCCCTGGCACCACTGAACACGCACTGTTTCCCGTCTTCCACCTGCGCTCAGAGCCTGCGGCCCTGGCTGTGCAGGCCTTGGGTCCTGGGGGCCGAGTCCCCAGGAACGCGGTGCGGATGGACTCCGAGGCCCACAGCCGAGCCACGGGCTCCTCGGCTTTCAGACTCACTCCCACTTTCCCCCCCAAGGCCCTTGCACACCCACCCACAACGAGACCCCCGGCCCAGGCGCACACAAGCAAACTCACGTCCAGCCAGGAGTCCTGGCGCCCCCTCAGAACCCCGGGTCTCCAGCCTGCCCTCCGCGCGCACCCCGTGCCCAGGGCGCTGGCCCCTCCATCCTCTGGCCCGCGAGCCTCTCACCAGCCACCTTCCCGCCCCCACCCCGCAGCCGGGACCCGGGACCCCCGCGCCCTTCCCTCGACCCTGAGGGCGCCGCGCGCCCCTCCCCTGCTCCCCGCGGACCCCTCCTCCCCCGGCACCCGCGCCCCCTCCCCTGCACTCGGCGCCCCCGCACCCTCGGCCCCACGCCCCACAGCCTGCGCTCCCCGCGCCCCTCTTCCGGGTCCCGCGCCCGGGCGCCCGGCCGGCCTAGCGAGGCCTACAACGCACGGCCGCGGGGCGCAGGCCCGCTCGCTCCGCAGCGCCGCCCGCCCCACTCACCCGCGCGCCGCGGCGGCGAGGCCCCAAGCGCGGCTCCCGGCGCGGCCCATGCGCTCAGCGGCGGCGCGGCGGGCGGGACCCGGCGGGGGCGCGGCCCGAGGCGGCCCCCATCGCGGCGGCGGCGGCGGCTCGGCGGCCCGCGGATGGGCGCGAGGCAGGCCGCGGGGACGCCGCCGAGGCCCGGCCGCCCGCCCGCAGCCGCCCACTCGGCGGGACGCGCCTCCGGCCCGGCTCCGGCTCCTGCGGCGGCGGCGGCGGCGGCGAGATCGCTGCCCGGAGCCGGGAGCCCGAGCCCAGAGCGCCGAAGCCCAGGCCCGAGCGCCCCCGCCGGCGCCGCCCGGAAGTGCGGGGGCGGGGCCGGGGCGTGGGGCGGGGCCGGGGCGGGGCCGGGAGAGCGCGGACGGGGCGGTGCGTGGGGCGGGGCCTGGCAGGAGGCGGGGCCGGGGCGGGGCCGGGGCGGGGCCTGTCGCGCCGAGTGGGGCGGGGCAGAGAGGCGGTGCCCGGGCTCCCGCGGCGGCGGCGGCGGCGGCCGAGGTTCCCGGGAAGGTGGAGGCCGGCGGGTGCCCGAAGTGAGGCTTACGCCGAGTCGCAGCCCTTTCCCGCTGCCCACGCGCCAAGGGCGCCCCGGGCGTCCACCCCGTCCAGCTGCGCCAGCTGACTGGGCCCCAAGGGAGCTCTGCCGGGTCAGCCCTGGACAGGAGGCCCCTCGCCCAGGCAAGTGGACATCCCAGGAGTATAGCGCTGACCTGCTCACGTCCTGCCCCTCGGTTCTGGTCAACGTAACCGACCGTGACCCTGAGGAGGTGGGCGGGGGTTCTGCTCTTCTCGATCCCCGTGCGGGAGGGACTCCGACTAGGGCACGGAGTGGCAGCCGCGGGGTGGCCCTCAGGCAGGAGCCACAGCCTCTGAAGAGCGGTGGGCGGAGCTGGTCCCCTTGACCTTGATTTCTCCCAGGCACCCTCAAGGATCCCAAGGGCTGCCCAGGGGTCCAGCTCAGCCAGGCGAGCCTGACAGCAAAGACTTCTGGGTGTCGCAGCCTCTCTGCTCCTGTGCCAGCCCGTGCCGGGGTCTCGGGTGTAAAGCATCAAGCCCCAGCTTGGCAGCTCCATCCAGGTCCCCCGCCCACACCCCAGGCCTGGAGTCGGCAGCCCCAGCACCACGCTCAGAACCAGCACTTTGCTCACCTTCCCCGGCCCTGCCAGGCCTCAGAGGGAGTTTCACCTGCCACTCCCACCCCCAGCCCAGGACAGACCAGGACCACATCTGTTGCAGAGCGGTTTGGGGCTGCTGTCCCATGGGTCCCACAGACTAGGAGGCTGCAGCTGCAAACACCTGTCAGTCACACAGCTTGGACAGCAGCCCTCCCGGCCGTCCCTCTGCTTTCAGCCCCCCACAGCCCTGCAGGGCCCTTTCTGAAGATCTCGCTGCCCCCGCACCTGCCTGCGCCCATGCCTTCAGGATGATGCCGCCTCACTCCCCCAAGTCACCTCACGGCACCCCCACCCTTCCTGTGGACACTGCTCATCCACCACCCATCAGAACTCCTCGCTCGGGGCTTCCACCCAGCTACCCCCCCCCCCCCCCGCGAGTGTGCCTGCTGCCTGCCTCTCCCAGGACTGAGCACGGTGCCCCTTGCTGGGTTTGCTGTGTGAGAAAGGGCTCGGAGGCATTCCCGTCTACTGGGGACCCAGGCCACTCCTAGGGCCATCAACACTGGCCCCACTGTGTCCTAGTACCAGGTGGCAAGCCCCATCCACCCCGGATCCTCGGTGCTGGGCACTCAGACCCCCTGAAGCCCCTTCTCCAGCCTGTTCCGCCTCAGAGGACACACAGTGGGTAGCCTTCATGGCACAGCAGGGTCTCCGTGGGATGCGGGAGTCCTGGGTGGGCAAGGCCGAGAGCAGAACCTCTCGGCCGGCCTTTGAGCTCCCTCCCCACTCCCAACATGGCCCCCGTGCTTGCCTTGTTCTGCAGAGCTGCTGCTGCGGCCAGGCCAGGCTCTTGGGTTCTGTCCACGTCCATCTTCCACCTGGCCCATGGTGGTGGCTGTCCCCAAGCCCCGGGACCAGAACAGGGCCCTCGGGCCTCTGGCTCCTCGGGACCCCTGCCCTGCAGGGACAAGAAAGGAATCAGAAGCAAGAAGGAAACGCAGCAGCTCTGCTGAGTGGGGCTGCGCTGTGGGCCCGAGCTGTGCTGTGGGCCTGGGCTGTGCTGTGGGCCTGGGGGCTGTGCTGTGGGCCTGGGCTGTGCTGTGGGCCTGGCTGTGCTGTGGGCCCGGGCTGTGCTGTGGGCCTGGGCTGTGCTGTGGGCCTGGGGGCTGTGCTGTGGGCCTGGGGGCTGTGCTGTGGGCCCAGGCTGTGCTGTGGGCCTGGGGGCTGTGCTGTGGGCCTGGGGGCTGTACTGTGGGCCAGGGCTGTGCTGTGGGCCTGGGCTGTGCTGTGGGCCTGGGGGCTGTGCTGTGGGCCTGGGGGCTGTGCTGTGGGCCCGGGCTGTGCTGTGGGCCTGGGGGCTGCGCTGTGGGCCCGGGCTGTGCTGTGGGCCTGGGGGCTGTGCTGTGGGCCTGGGCTGTGCTGTGGGCCTGGGGGCTGTGCTGTGGGCCTGGGGGCTGTGCTGTGGGCCCAGGCTGTGCTGTGGGCCTGGGGGCTGTGCTGTGGGCCCGGGCTGTGCTGTGGGCCTGGGGGCTGCGCTGTGGGCCCGGGCTGTGCTGTGGGCCTGGGGGCTGTGCTGTGGGCCTGGGGGCTGTGCTGTGGGCCTGGGGGCTGTGCTGTGGGCCCGGGCTGTGCTGTGGGCCTGGGGGCTGTGCTGTGGGCCCAGGCTGTGCTGTGGGCCTGGGGGCTGTACTGTGGGCCCGGGCTGTGCTGTGGGCCCGGGCTGTGCTGTGGGCCTGGGGGCTGTGCTGTGGGCCTGGGGGCTGTACTGTGGGCCTGGGCTGTGCTGTGGGCCTGGGGGCTGTGCTGTGGGCCCGGGCTGTGCTGTGGGCCCGGGCTGTGCTGTGGGCCTGGGCTGTGCTGTGGGCCTGGGGGCTGTGCTGTGGGCCTGGGGGTTGTGCTGTGGGCCCGGGCTGTGCTGTGGGCCTGGGGGCTGTGCTGTGGGCCCGGGCTGTGCTGTGGGCCTGGGCTGTGCTGTGGGCCTGGGCTGTGCTGTGGGCCTGGGGGCTGTGCTGTGGGCCTGGGGGCTGTGCTGTGGGCCTGGCTGTGCTGTTGGAGCAGGGTGGGATTCAGGTAGGCAGAGAAGGGAGCTCAGGGGCACCCCCTCAAAGAAATCCATCAGATGTGGAGGATGGTTCTGAAGGCTGTAGAGGAAGCAGCCCTGGCTGGCCACCTGCACCTGTGTCCAGGGGCCCGCACCCTCTCTCGTCCCCACTCCTGCACCCTGTCCAGGGCCCCACACTCTTTCTCGTCCCCACTCCTGCACCCTGTCCAGGGCCCCACACTCTCTCTCGTCCCCACTCCTGCACCTGTATCCGGGGGACCCACACCCTCTCTCATCCCCACTCCTGCACCCCGTCCAGGGCCCCACACCCTCTCTCATCCCCACTCCTGCACCCTGTCCAGGGCCCACACCCTCCTCCTCCCCACTCCTGCACCTGTGTAGTCCCCACTCCTATACCTGTGTCCAGGCCCCACACCCTCTCTCGTCCCCACTCCTGCACCTGTGTCATCCCCACTCCTGCACCCCGTCCAGGGCCCCACACCCTCTCTCATCCCCACTCCTGCACCCCGTCCAGGGCCCCACACCCTCTCTCATCCCCAATCCTGCACCCCGTCCAGGGCCCCACACCCTCTCTCATCCCCACTCCTGCACCCCGTCCAGGGCCCCACACCCTCTCTCATCCCCACTCCTGCACCCTGTCCAGGGCCCACACCCTCCTCCTCCCCACTCCTGCACCTGTGTAGTCCCCACTCCTGTTCCTGTGTCCAGGCCCCACACCCTCTCTTGTCCCCACTCCTGCACCCCGTCCAGGGCCCCACACCCTCTCTCCTCCCCTCTCCTGCACCTGTCCAGGCCCACACCTCTGTCTTCACTGAGGTCCCCTAGGGACAGACCTGCTTTGCCACCCAAGGCTTCTGTTTGATGAGCTGTAAGTGGCAATGGTTCAGGTTTTCTTTCCAGAAACCAAAGGAAAGGCTTAAAAGATGAAATTGTCTTCTGCAAGGCCACGGAGAAGGAATGCTTTGAAACTGTCCATCCGCGAGGACCGGGGCCACCCTGCCGCAGAGGCCGTCACAGGGGCGCGTGCTGCAGGTGAGGCCCCAGCAGGGACATCTCGGTCACCGTGTTGGGCTCTTTGGTCAGGCCCAGTGGTGGTTA
Source organism: Lepus europaeus (assembly GCF_033115175.1). Classification (NCBI taxonomy): domain Eukaryota; kingdom Metazoa; phylum Chordata; class Mammalia; order Lagomorpha; family Leporidae; genus Lepus; species Lepus europaeus. The sequence goes on from NC_084847.1 coordinate 358,267, forward strand.
GAAGGCTTGGGAGGAGGACGCAGAGGAGCCAGACTGACCGCGCACCGCACTCAGCGGGAGGCCCAGCCCCCAGGCCCCAGTTCTCACCCCTGTTCTGAGCTTCGGGGGTCGGGGGAGGCAGGTTCCTCGTGCCTCAGCCCAGGGCCAAACGAGGGCGCGGAGTGGCGCCTGTGAGACAGGCCGCAGGGAGAGGGGCGCAGGACCGCACACAGAGGCTGTGATACGGCCATGGAAAGTTCCTGGAAGGGAGCAGAACTGTGCGTCAGCTCGGGAGCCTCGTGCCGTGAACACGCCGTGGCCGTCACGTGGAAACCACCGCGCGTCCCTCCACCGACGCCGGCATCAGCTAACCCTTCCGAGAGAGGTGGGCTGCAAAGGCACCAGCCCTGGCTGACGGAGCCCACCGCGGGCAGTGTCAGCCCTGCACGGTGACCGCCACACCACACCAGAGAGCGCCACCTTCCTGGGAAGTGCATGCTGCCTTGGGCTTCCCGGGCTGGAGCCTCCCAAAGCTCGTCCACCAAGAGCAGCTTCCAGACCACTTTTACCCACGTTCCCTGCATGGACCATCCACCCAGGAGACCTGACACCGCCCCCACATCCTGCCAGCTCCAGGAGGCGAGGTTCAGGCTCCCAGGGCCAACAGGAAAGGAGAAGCACCAGGTACAGGGTGACACCCAGCAGGCTTGCCCGCCTGAGCGGTGCCCGTGGCAGCCCCGTCCCAGGCATGGCTGCCACCCTGCTGTCCAGAGAGGAGTCCCTCCCGCTGCGCCTGTCCCAAGGGCTCTCATCCCAGACACAGGGTCCAGGAGCCAGGACAGGGCCAACACCAGCAGAGAGCTGAGTTGGGTCAGGGCTGGCCCATGAATGTGGGGAGTACAAGGTCCAGACAGCCCTTGTCTGCCACCCCAGCCACAGAGGCCAACGAAGGAGGGCAGAGTCAGCCTACCCCTCCCCAGTGCCTCCCCAGCCTCAGGCCTCCGGCCCAGCCCCTCTTCCCTGGAGGCGAGCATCTGCCTGTGTCTGGGTGAGACAGGCTGTCCGCTCTGGCACAGCAGGGTCCTGAGCACACCTCACAGCTCAGAGGCCCGTGTGCGACCCTCTTGGACCTGCCCTGGGCAGTGGGATGGAGCCCACAGCCGTGGCCCAGCTTGGGTGTACCAGACAGTACCAGAAGGGGCAGGGGCCTGCTGGCCTCCCGCGACCCCAGGCGAGGGGGTTTCTGAGTGAGGGCATGTACCTGAGGGCTCAGCCTGGCTTCTGGAAGCACAGGGGAAGTCACGCCTCCCCAGGAGCCTGCTGTGGGCTCACTGGGACGTCCTGCCCCGTGCTGGTAACCACCATCCCCACAGCAGGCCCTGCGGGCCCTGGCAGCTCCTGTGTCCCTGTTAGCCTCGCTCTCCCACCCGACTCGGCCCTGTGGCCCCTCTCCCGAGAGGCCCGCACCACCCTGGGGACCAGCAGCCACACCTGGAGCCGGGGGTGCAGGCCAGCTGTCCTGCCCCAGGGCCCACCTGCGCCCCCTCCCCTTTGCTGCCCCAAGATGTCTCTCTTGGCTGCCACAGCCGAGTCCCACGTGTGTGATTCTGTGTGCTGGGCTCCCTCTGGCCCCTCTGCTGCCGCCATTCTGTCATGCAAACAAAAGTGCACTGGATTAGCCACAGTGGATTAAAAGATTTGCTCCTCAGAGTTCACCCAGTAACCTAACAACCGAGGCGACGGAGGCTTTGAGCCCCCAGGATGTGTCCTCCGTGGGCAGCAGGACTGTGGGCAGGGTGATTCCACACAGCCAAGGCCAGTCCTCAGCCAGCTCTGCCCATGGCCAGGCCTGCACTCTCCAATGGCCCCTGCTGGGCAGGACGCTAGAAGACGGAGGCGCAGGTGGGAGCACCAGGCCCCGTCAGGACCGCCTTCCCGGGGATGTGGCCGTCAGCGGCCCAGCCTTGCCTGTGCCCAGCCCAGCCACCCTGCAACCACCCACGGATGCCACACGCAGCCGCAGCAAGGACGTGGAAACGTGCGCGGTGGCCGCCGCGGGCAGGAGAGCTCCAGGCCCTGCCATGCTGCCGGCGTGGCCCTCCCGCTCACACGCATGCACACGCAGGTTGCACACGCGCAGACACACAAGCACGCCCCCCTTTCATCTCCAGAGGAGACTCCATTGACAAGCTCTCAAGCCCCAGCTGGCCAGCAGGGCCGTCCTCTGAAGTCCGAGTAATGGGATTTGGCGCTCTGATCCATCTGGGCTGGCCGCCCCTGTTATAGGTGGACATTTTTTTAATCGCTCTTTTTTGCCTCAAAAAAAAAAAAAAATCATAAGGCTCCTTAGACTGCACCGACTCGACCCAGCCTGCCGCCTGGCCCTGGGAGCACTGGCCGGCACACCCGGGGCCAGGCGGCCGGGGCTCGACACAGCTGGCCACTTCCGTGTGAGGCACACCACGGCGGCCTGGGCGCTGGCGCGGTGGGAGCGTCCTGCTTCGCACCATGTCCTTTGTCTCTTCCCCTGACCCTTCCTCGGGACCTCTGGGGAGAAGGTGCTCGGGTGGGGCTGGGTGGGCCGAGGGCAGGGCCGCAGCCAGAACAATGAGCACGAGGAGCACGCCCAGCTGCACACCTGTCCACCCGCCCGGCTCACCTCACCTGCTCGCGTCCCGCCGTCCTGCCGGCCGCCATGATGGGCTTGGCTGTCCGTCCGAGCAGTTTCAGCCACTCCAGGACGCGGGTCCCTGCTCTTGGCCACTGTGTGGCTGGGAGGCAGAAGCGTGACTCTGGGCTGCAGCTCAGGCTCCCACCGCCGATTGGCTGAGGCAGGGACCAGATGACGGCCTCAGAACCCTATGGTAACCATGGCAACCAGCCCCTTTAGACACCGCCACCCCTGAGCCACTCCCGACTGCTGAGGGAGCAGCTGGCACCGCCGGTGGGCCCGTGCCAGGGTCCCCTCAGAGGGCAAGCCGGGTGTGGCTGAGTGACAGCTGCTTGTCACCAGCCGCTACGTGTCTGCACGCGTGTGTTCTGTGCGTGACTGGCATGAGGGGCTTCCGGCCCTCTTGTGGCCTGTCCCGGGCTGCTGCAAGCCCTGCCTGGACCCCTGTGGCAACCCTTGCTGAGAGGGCTTCAGGTCAGGCTTGCCCCAGGGGCCGGAGGCCGGGCCTGGGCAGGCGGGGTGGGAAGGAGGACAGGGAGAACTCCCCACCTACCCCAGAGAAAAGGGCCTCTCCGCTACCCTCTCATTAGCCACCACCTGCAGAACCCCCAGATGCACCCTCTTGGGCCTTCGAGGCCCCCAGCATGGTCCTGCTTCCTGTGGACCCCTGGGCCCCACCAGGAAGGGCTCTGGGACTTCCACGCCCCAGGCAGACTGTTGATGGCCACACCCCCGTGACTCCTGCTTTTCCTCCAGCCCCAGCCCCCTGCAGTGTCCGCCCACATGAGCCCTAGGCAAGCCTTCCCCAGATGTGTCAAGACCAGGGTGCAGTGGGTCATCACTCCAGTCACCCCCCAGCATCCCTGTGGAGCAGACACTGGCCCTGGCCTGTCCATACACCCCTGGGAGCTCAAGGCACCTTGGAAGGCCTTTTAAGAGCGCAGGAGGGGGCTGGCGTGGCGGCACAGTGGGTTACACTGCCACCTGCAGCCCCGGCACTGCCAGTCCTGGGGGCTCCACTTCCAAGCCAGCTCCCTGAGAATGCGCCTGGAAAAGCAGGGGAAGATGGCCCAAGTTCAGATGGATTTTCTCGCTCCTGGCTTTGGCCAGGCCGTTGTTGCAACCTGGGGAGTGAACCAGACGATGGAAGATTCTCCCCCTCTCTGCAACTGTTTCAAACAAATAAACAAATCTTTAAAAAATGATGACAATAAATAAGAGCCCCAGGAGGCTGCATCCCACTTCTCGGCCCAAGTCCCCACTTGCTCAACAGCACCGGTGACAAGCGGTCCCAGGGCTGTGGCAAGCCCCCGGGGCGAAGGCCAGGGGGACCCACGGTCCAGGGGGATCTGGAACGCAGATTCATGAGGGCCCCACATACGAGGGAGTGAGCTTGGGGCTGGCCTGGCTGATTCCAGGTGGTCCTGGCCAGGCAGGTTTTGGGTTCTGGCTGGTCTCGGGGGAGAGGACACAGAGGCTGCTTGGTCAGCATGCTGGCCTGGCCTTGTCCGGAGCTGCCCCTTGGCCCCGAGTCTTGTCCAGGATAGGGTGAGTGGGGATGCCAGTCTGGGTCAGGAGGAGGCGTCTGGGAGTGGAGTCCCCTTCTCGGGCATGAGGCGCCCGTGGGGAGGGCTGGGTTGTGCTGCAGCAGCAGGAGCTGGGATGGCGCAGGGCCCCTGCTGCTGACCAAGTCCATTTGGTCCAGGGCTCAGCTAGGGGATGGCTGGCGGGTGTTAGAGAAAGGCCCCCCACACAATCGCACCCTGTGTCTGGGCCAGCAGAATGTTCCAGCTGTAGGCAGGTGGGGGCGCTTACACAGAGGGAGACAGCCCAGAACATGAAGGTGCACACCAACCAGTCACGGGTGTGCCCCTGCCGAGCCCCGAGCACCCTGGCAGAGGTGCAGGGCAGAGGCCAGGGAGTCCAGGCAGCCCAACCGCACCTGCTCTGCTTCCCAGCCCTCCACCACCCTGCAGCCCCTGTGCGCCTGAGCTCAGCACCAGCCTGCACGAGCTCTGCCCTCTCTAGCCTTGGCTGTCCCCTCCACGTGGAGAGACAGGGTTCCCCCTGCCCTTCCTGGGCCTCCACTGGCCCCACTGCACGGCCGCAGTGAGGTCCACCATCACCTACATTGTGAGCCAGCGTGGGGCAGCCTTGACCGCGGTCGGCAGAGCCCCCACTCCCCGCACCGGCATTCACAAAGGCACGGACACAGCGAGGAGCTGGCAGGCGTCACCGGGTACAGAAATGAGGAGGAAGGCGGCTGGGCCCGGCCAGGGCCTGCGAGGGGCGAGACCTGGAGGGCAGGCACCTGGACAGGACTGCTACCCAGACCACCTCCCACAGCTCACAGCGCAGGAGTGTGAACATGTGTGCACGGCTCTGCGTGCTTGTGGATTGTCTGAGCAGGTGCAGGCTCTACCCTGACGGCAGAACGGTATTGGTGAACCGGCCTGCTGGGGCCTGGCCCAGACCTGGGTCGGTCACCGTTTTACTTGCGGGGAGGGGGGACTTTGGCACTGTCTGGGGATCCTAACCTTTCCTGAATCAAGTTTGATGAAACTGACCTAGAGGCCAGCATTGGGACACAGCAGCAACCCCTATATCCCAGCTGCTCCCATTTTTTTTTTTTTTTAAGATTTATTTGAAAATCAGTTACACAAAGGAGAGGCAGAGAAAGAGGTCTTCCATCCACTGGATCACTCCCCAGATGGCTGCAATAGTCGGAGCTGTGCTGATCTGAAGCCAGGAACCAGGAGATTCTTCCGGGTCTCCTACAGCGTGCAGGGACTCAAGGACTTGGGCCATCTTCCACTGCTTTTCCAGGCCACAGCAGAGAGCTGGATTGGAAGTGGAGCAGCCGGGACTAGAACCGGTGCCCATAGGGGATGCCGGCACTGCAGCTAGCAGCTTGCACTGGCCCCCTTCCACTTCTTTTTTTTTTTTTTTTTGACAGGCAGAGTAGACAGAGAGAGAGAGAGAGAGACAGAGAGAAAGGTCTTCCTTTTTGCCATTGGTTCACCCTCCAATGGCCGCCGCGGTAGGCGCGCTGCGGCCAGCGCACCGCGCTGATCCGATGGCAGGAGCCAGGTGCTTCTCCTGGTCTCCCATGGGGTGCAGGGCCCAAGAACTTGGGCCATCCTCCACTGCACTCCCTGGCCACAGCAGAGAGCTGGCCTGGAAAAGGGGCAACCAGGACAGGATCGGTGCCCCGACCGGGACTAGAACCTGGTGTGCCGGCGCCGCAAGGCGGAGGATTAGCCTACTAAGCTGCGGCGCCGGCTCCCTTCCACTTCTGATCCAGCTCCCTGCTAATGGCCTGGCAAAGCAGCGGAGGACAGCCGAAGTGCTTGGTGAAGTTCCTGGCTCCTGGCTCTGCCTACCTCAGGCCGCTGTAGCCATTTCGGGAGTGAACTAGAGGATGGAAAGCTCTTTTGTCTCTCCTTCTCTAACTTTTCTAAAAATTAAAAGTAATAATAATAAATCCCATCAGATAACGGCTGCTTTAGGGGTTCAAGGCCACTCCCAGAGGCCACCTCAGCCCTCCTGGTGTAGAGACTGGCCCCCGGTTTCAGGACCTGCTAAGACCACATTCGGCTGCTCTGGTCAGCAGCCCAGCAGCCGGTCTGGGCCCTGTCCTGCAACCCTCAGACCCACACACACAACTCCAAAGGCCAGTGCAGGCCATGACCTGGACACCTCCCTCCGTGCTAGCCCAGGAGCCTTGGGTGAGCTGGCGATGTCCCAGGTACCCCAGGGGAACCCAGTGCAGGTTGAGGGCTGGAAAGGAGGGAGCCAGGATGGACACAGCATGTGGCACACCTGCTCTACCTGTGGCTGGGGAACCTCCCTCTTCTCCCTGAGACCTCAGTGGGCCTCCGGGAGCACAGCGCTCATGTCAGGTGCAGGGAGAAGGTGAGGACTCCCCATACTTCAGGCAGCGAGGGCCCGGGGGCAGTTGGCCCCCTCCAGCAGGCCACCATGGGGCCGTTGTGGGGAAGACACTGAGGCTGGAGGGCTGCAGCCTCCACTCGGGCTGCCACCAGCAGTGCCCTCGGGCCGTTACCAGCCCCCGCGAAGCCAGGCCGTAGCCTCCCAGTCTATCTGGAGGCTGCCACCAGCAGTGCCCTCGGCCGTTACCAGCCCCCGCGAAGCCAGGCCATAGCCACCAGCAGTGCCCTCGGGCCGTTACCAGCCCCCGCGAAGCCAGGCCGTAGCCACCAGCAGTGCCCTCGGGCCGTTACCAGCCCCTGCGAAGCCAGGCCGTAGCCACCAGCAGTGCCCTCGGGCCGTTACCAGCCCCCGCGAAGCCAGGCCGTAGCCTCCCAGCCCATCTGGAGGCTGCCACCAGCAGTGCCCTCGGCCGTTACCAGCCCCCGCGAAGCCAGGCCGTAGCCACCAGCAGTGCCCTCGGCCCGTTACCAGCCCCCGCGAAGCCAGGCCATAGCCACCAGCAGTGCCCTCGGGCCGTTACCAGCCCCCCGCGAAGCCAGGCCGTAGCCACCAGCAGTGCCCTCGGGCCGTTACCAGCCCCCACGAAGCCAGGCCGTAGCCACCAGCAGTGCCCTCGGCCCGTTACCAGCCCCCGCGAAGCCAGGCCGTAGCCTCCCAGCCCATCTGGAGGCTGCCACCAGCAGTGCCCTCGGCCGTTACCAGCCCCCGCGAAGCCAGGCCGTAGCCACCAGCAGTGCCCTCGGCCGTTACCAGCCCCTGCGAAGCCAGGCCGTAGCCACCAGCAGTGCCCTCGGGCCGTTACCAGCCCCCGCGAAGCCAGGCCGTAGCCACCAGCAGTGCCCTCGGCCGTTACCAGCCCCTGCGAAGCCAGGCCGTAGCCACCAGCAGTGCCCTCGGGCCGTTACCAGCCCCCGCGAAGCCAGGCCGTAGCCACCAGCAGTGCCCTCGGCCGTTACCAGCCCCCGCGAAGCCAGGCCGTAGCCACCAGCAGTGCCCTCGGCCGTTACCAGCCCCCGCGAAGCCAGGCCGTAGCCACCAGCAGTGCCCTCGGGCCGTTACCAGCCCCCGCGAAGCCAGGCCGTAGCCACCAGCAGTGCCCTCGGCCGTTACCAGCCCCCGCGAAGCCAGGCCATAGCCACCAGCAGTGCCCTCGGGCCGTTACCAGCCCCCGCGAAGCCAGGCCGTAGCCACCAGCAGTGCCCTCGGCCGTTACCAGCCCCCGCGAAGCCAGGCCGTAGCCACCAGCAGTGCCCTCGGCCGTTCCAGCCCCCGCGAAGCCAGGCCGTAGCCACCAGCAGTGCCCTCGGGCCGTTACCAGCCCCCGCGAAGCCAGGCCGTAGCCACCAGCAGTGCCCTCGGCCGTTACCAGCCCCCGCGAAGCCAGGCCGTAGCCACCAGCAGTGCCCTCGGGCCGTTACCAGCCCCCGCGAAGCCAGGCCGTAGCCTCCCAGTCCATCTGGAGGCTGCCACCAGCAGTGCCCTCGGCCGTTACCAGCCCCCGCGAAGCCAGGCCGTAGCCACCAGCAGTGCCCTCGGGCCGTTACCAGCCCCCTTGAAGCCAGAACTGGGAGGGACCAGCACCTCCCCGATGCACCCCAGAGGAAACTTCGACTGTGCCGGACCCTCTCCCAGAGGAAAGAAAACACAATGAAACCGAGGTCTCCACTGAGGGGCCCACCCCAGCCGCTGGGCAGCAGGTGACAAGGCCAGGACCTTGACCAACCCCAGTCCCCCAAGCAAAGAAGCACACACACGGCCCGGCTCACACTTTACTCGTCCCCAGCCCCACAAGCCCGGCAGGTGCTGCCCAGACCACGGGGCCCTGCCTGGGCAAGGCTCCGCCGGGCGCCGAACCTCTTAAGACAAAGGCACCGGCCTGGGGCTGAGTGGCCACACCTGAGGACCAGGGGCTCCCACTGTCCACAGGGGGCCCTCACGGTCACCCCAGCTCTGAGCCCGCAGCACACACGGCTGGTCAAGACTGCTGAGCCTGGTGGTCGGCCCAAGAGGGTCACTTGCTGCTGGCTCTCTTCCGCATCACCACGGGCTCCGCCAGCACCTGCTGCTGCAGCTGCCGAACCAGCTCCTCCACGTAGACCTTGAACAGCGGAACTGGGTCCTGGGTGGGGACAGTGAAGACAGTGAGGGTCCTGGTGGGGGAGAGTGAAGACAGTGAGGGTCCTGGGGGGACAGTGAAGACAGTGAGGGTCCTGGGGGGGGGACAGCGAAGAGAGTGAGGGTCCTGGGGGAGACAGTGAAGACAGTGAGGGCTGGGGGGGGAGAGTGAAGACAGTGAGGGGCCTGGGGGGACAGTGAAGACAGTGAGGGGCCTCGGGGGGACAGTGAAGACAGTGAGGGGCCTGGGGGGGACAGCGAAGCCAATGAGGGGCCTGGGGGGGGGAGAGTGAAGACAGTGAGGGGCTTGGGGGGACAGTGAAGACAGTGAGGGGCCTGGGGGGGGGAGAATGAAGATAGTGAGGGTCCTGGGGGGGGACAGTGAAGACAGTGAGGGGCCTGGGGGACAATGAAGACAGTGAGGGTCCTGGGGGGGACAGTGAAGACAGTGAGGGCCTGGGGGGACAATGAAGACAGTGAGGGTCCTGGGGGGGGACAGTGAGACAGTGAGGGGTCTGGGGGGGGACAGTGAAGACAGTGAGGGGCCTGGGGGGACAATGAAGACAGTGAGGGTCCTGGGGGGGGACAGTGAAGACAGTGAGGGGTCTGGGGGGGGACAGTGAAGACAGTGAGGGGCCTGGGGGGACAATGAAGACAGTGAGGGTCCTGGGGGGGACAGTGAAGACAGTGAGGGTCCTGGGGGGGGACAGTGAAGACAGTGAGGGTCTGGGGGGGATCGAGGAAGACAGTGAGGGGCCTGGGGGGGGGACAGCAAAGACAGTGAGGGTCCGGGGGGGGGACAGTGGTGAAGACAGTGAGGGGCCTGAGGGGGACAGTGTCGCAGTGAGCGGGATCTCGGGGGGGACAGTGCCGCAGTGAGGGGCCCTGGGGGGGCAGTGCCGCAGTGAGGGGGCCCTGGGGGGGCAGTGCCGCAGTGAGCGGCCCTGGGGGGGGGCAGTGCCACATTGAGCGGGGGTGTCTGAGCAGCAAGGGCAGTCAAGGCACGAGGCCCTGGTTCCAGGGCCACACTCTCTAGCCCCCAACCCTCCAGGGCCACACAGGGGCAGCCAGGCCTGCCACGGAGGCTCTGTCGGCCGCCACAAGCTGCCTCCTCCTAGGGAAGATACAGACGAAGGACGCTCAGGGCAGGAGAGGGTGGGGACCTCATGGGGAGGAGGCTGTGCGTGCAGGAGCAGCGCCTTGCTGCCCCCGCCCTCCACAGCGTCTAGTGGCCGGCACCCACCTTCTCTTCCAGCAGCCGCTGCTTCTCCACAGCCTCCTGCAGCGTCAGGCCGACCCACTCGGCTCGGCCTCTGGGATGGCAAACTCCTGGGCAGGCAGAGGCACGGGGCACGGTAAGGGCCGGGCACAGCCAGGGACTGCAGGGAGCAGGTGCACCGGGGTGGGGAGCGCACTTGTACTTGTCGTAGATGGCCGCCCGGCGCTGGGGGTCGTCTGGGTGCAGCTGGGGGTCCTGCCGGGCGAGTCTCAGCAGCATGGCTCGCTTCAGGTCCATCCAAACTTGGAGCACAGGTCCTCCTTTGGGGACTGGCAGAAGGCTGACATGGAACCGAGGGTGGACGGCAGAGCTTGGCCCCACCCACCCACTCCTTTCCAGCAACCGGGGACCCCAGGCAGGGCCTGGCAGTGGGGTCAGGACAGAGGCAGAGCCCGGAGAAGGAAGGGGGCCGACCTGCTCACTCAGGCCCCACTGGCAAACCAGCCACTCACAGCAACAGCCCCCGCCCCGCACCTGCGCTGCCCAGCTAGGGGCGTGGCTCCACTCGGCATCTTCCCAGGGACCCTCAGCCCAGGACACCAGCCTGCCCCGCTGCGCCCTGACGGCCTCCACTTGCCTTCAGGATGTAAAAGTCGAACCCGTAGGCTCGTCTATGAGATCCAGAGTCCGCATGGTCACCGTCACGGTGGAACGTCTTGTCCAGGATCTCGCTGTAGAGCTCACGCTGAAACAGCTGGGGCTTCCACACCTTCCTCACCCTCTTGGAGAGCTGGGGCGGGCAAGCAGTTTGTCCCCACGGCACCTTCCTCGCGGCATGGACCGAGGCCCAGGGCGCAGCGCTCCCCCAGCCCCAGGGATGCGGGTCTCAGACGCGGCGCGGGTCGCCTGGCTCAAGGGACCCGGGGGCCCCCGGCAAGGGGAGCCGCGGCGCAGGAGGCCTCGGGCCGCAGCCTCGGCCGGGGCCGGCGGCCTGGCGCCGAGGGTCTCCCGGCCTCCCGGACCGCGCCGAGGGAGCCAGGCCGGCCGCCGGCCTCTGCCCTCCACCCTCGCGCGGCAGGGCCCCCGCAGCCGGCCGGGCGCTCACCCACCTTGTCGTCGCCCACGTATCTGTAGCCCAGGATCCAGCCCTCGCCGCCCCACAGCCCCCGCTGCGACTCCGGCGGGAAGTGCACGGGGACCGGGACGTCCTCCACGCGCTCCCGCTGCCCGCTCCTGGGGTTGATCTTGAACTTGGCGCCGCAGGGCCGGTAGTGCACGGGCGCGGGCGGCCGCGCCTCCTCCAGGGAGCGCAGGTAGTGCGCGGGCAGCCGGGCGCAGACGCCCTCCCGCAGCCGGAGCCGCCTCCACAAGCCCACCGGGAACTTGTGCAGGGGCATCGCGGCGACCCCCGCCCCGCCACTCGGAGCGCTGCGCCCGGCGGCCCGCCGGACCGGAACCGGAACCGGAACCCGCGCCGGCCCGCCGGGACCCGCTCCCGCCGCTGACTGGCTGCGACGCCCGTCCGTCTGCCTCTCGCCCCACCCCCTTCCCGTCCTTGGGAACCGTGAAAAAATACCCGGCGGAGACAGCAGCGGCCCAAGGCACCGTCGGCAAAGTGCCGCGGCCGGGAGGGTGGGCTGGCTCTCCTGCCCGCCCCGCCCCGCCCCCCCCCACCGCCAGGTAAGAGGCGCAGAAAACACGTGAAATTTGGCTTGAAAAATCACTGTAGAATATTAAATTCACCAATCATAGCGAAATCAGCTCTACATAAAAATATATCTCAATGTCTTAGAATCTTTTACCCCAAAACGTCACATTCACGTTTCCCACGCACGAGCCCAGAAAATGCTTGGGTGGCCAAGTGCAGGGTGGCTGGGCTTGGGGAAGACACCCTGCAAAGGAAACCCCGAGCCGCCCCTTACTCTCGCCTTGGGGGGGGCAGGGCACCGCTGCAGGGAGCCGGGGCCAGGTCTCTTGAGCCCCTCAGCACCAGGGACCCACTCAAGAGGACACAGCGCGGGGCCCCGGGGGCCTTGGGGGTCCCCCCCACAGGCAGGCTGGAATTCAGGCTGCGCTGTGCCAGCTTCGGTGCCAGGCTCAGGCCTGCTCGGACCCCTGGGTCTCACGTCACAACTTCACAGGGCGTAGGGCAATGGGGAGTCCACATTCCTAAGCACCCGCAGGCCAGCAGAGCACAGGACCCCCCTCCGGGCCACTGCAGAGCAAGACCAGCCCGCAGGGAGCAAAGGTGCTGGGCAGGTTTATTCGGGTGCAGCCAGTCTACAAGGGCGGGGCGGGCCCCTGGCCATCACGTGACCGCGTACAGCTCGTCCCGGTCGCTCCGGCAGATCTGGTAGTGGCAGGGCAGCTTCTGGCGCAGGCCCAGGGCTCTGCGTGCCGGTCGCGGGGCGGCAGCAGCAGCGCCGCGCTCCCGGCCAGCAGGACGTGCCAGATGCTGTGAGTGTAGTAATAGTTGTCGCTGGTCATCATCGACATGTAGATGGCGATGCCCACAGAGGCCATGGAGATGCCCGGCAGCAGGTAGAAGACCCAGCGCTGCCACGAGGTGGGGTAGCATTGGTGCCGGTGCCCACAGCGGTACACCTGGGGGAGACGGCCATGGGAGTGTTGGCGCAGGGCCAGGGGCCACAGGGGACGCCGGGTCTGGGCGGCTGCCTGGGCGAGGCTCCGGGGCAGAGGTCACCGGTCCTCAGACCCACCCAGGCCTTCGTGCCAGGCCCTCGCCCAGGCTGTTGCAGCGGGACTAGGGGCACGGCCAGGACGAGGGCTGGGCAGCGCCTCCCGCCCTGGGTACTTACCCACACGGAGGCCATGATCACAAAGGCAAAGAGGCAGGGCCCCATCATGTTCCAGATGCCCCTGCGGTCCAGCTGCAAGGACATGGCGATGACCAGTGTGCCCAGTAGAAACAGGACCTGGGCAAGACACAGGGACCACTGTGGGGTCACGGGGGATGGCGCAAGCCCCAGTGAGAGCAGAGCTGAGGTGCCCCGGTGTCCCCGACGGCTGGGATGGAAGCGCCCACTCCTGCGGCTGCAGCTTTGGGGTCACTGGTGCCTCTGGGGGCTAGCAGGGGCTGCTCCTCCCTAAGCTAGGACACAGAGTGGACAGCCACACGTGACAGCTCCCAGACCCCTGGTTTTGGGGGTCTTGCACTAGGGCAGCCTCACCAGATGCCTCCCTGCGTCTCTGCCAGAAGCCCCCACTCACAACATGCCGTCTGCTGCTGCACTGCCCCCCACCCCTGCCCCTGGGGCTCCAAGGGTGCCTCCTCGGAGCAGCACCGGGCCTGCAGTTCCCAGGCCCAGCACGGACAGGGGACACAGCTCACAGGCACCAGACTTGTGTCCACCAGGGATCCCAGCAGCAGGTCTGGGGCAGCAGGGAGGCCCCGCCTGGGATGTAGGCCCCTCTCTGACAGGGCCCAGGGAGAAGGACTGAGGGGCCTCACCTGACCCCACCCACCACCCCTTCCCAGCTGCCCATGGCTTCTTTCGGGGGGGGGGGGGACACGATCCATCACAGGAGACTCAAGGTTCCCAGGGGCAGTGGCCCCAGGCCCCACCTCCGTCCTGCCCTCCCTCTGTGCGGCCGCACCCCCACCACCCGCCCAGCCCAGGCCCGCCTCAGAGGTCACTCACGTATTTCAGGATCGTCTTCAGCCGGGCCATGCACAGGATGGTGACCCAGGTGGACACCCCGGAGCCCAGGAAGTCACAGTACTGCAGTGTGTCATAGCTGAGGATACACAGCACGGCCTCCCCCGGCTGGTCGCAGGCATGGTAGAACTGCGGGGTGGGACGGTGAGCGTGGCCCTGCCCTCCCGCCCCGGGGCCCCGCGGGAGCGGCCAGGCCTACCGTGGAGAAGAACATGGTGTAGGAGTAGACAGAGGCCTCCACCAGGAAGGCGCGGTGCACCGACACCGTGATGGGCGCCAGGAACATGAGGTTGCTGAGCGTGAGCAGCAGCGCGGCCACCCTCTGCTGGGCCACCGTCTGGGCGGTGCTGTTGTCGCTGCAGCTCCACCCGCGCCAGCCTGGGGGCCACACAAGGCCACGCGGCTGAGGGCGGGCCACGGAGGCCAGGCCGGGGACGGCCGGGCGGACAGGCAGCTGAGGGCCCAGCCCTCCCCCAGGGCCCTGCACCCAAGCCCCCTCCTCACCCAGGAGCTTGCTGGGCAGCAGGGGGTGGGCAGTCGTGGGGCACGTGTGAGGGGGTGTAGGCAGGCAGGAGCCGCCGAGGCCACGGTCTGGGGCCCTCACGGTGGGGGTGCCTGAGTGGGCAATGGGGGACGTGGAGGAGGCACGTGGGGCCCCACCCTCACCTGCCTTGCAGCTGCAGCCGGCATACAGGTAGCCGTATCTGCGGAGCAGGAGACACTGGCCATAGGGTCCACAGTCGTTCCAGCAGGGCACCAGGTGCAGCGTGGTCTCCACAGGGACCACGGCTTGCTCACAGTCCCTGCGAGGAAGGGACCCCGCGAAGGCTGGCTGCAGGGCTGCACGCACCCAGCACCGAGCCCCCCAGCCCCAGTAGCCCCCCGCAGGGGCCACCGATGGAGATGGGGGCTCCTTTGTTATGGCGGCCGCCGGCAGGCTGCTGGGTCACCCCCACCAGGCGGCCAGTTTCCTTACTCGGGACTCCCAGGGCACAGGAGCTGCAGGGAGAGGTACCAGGTGCCAGTCTCTGGGTAGGGAACGATGAGGTTCGCAGTGAGTGATGAGGTGTTCAGCGACAAGGCATAGCCCTGGAAGAAGGCTGGGGGGTCGGAAGGGCCGTCAGAGGCGTTCAGAGGGGCCGGCCGCACACCCGACCTGCTCCGCCCACCCTACCTGTAGTGCAGCTGGAGGAAGTGTTGAAGCCGAGGAAGGGCGAGGCCATGTTTACGCAGGCCGCCACCAAGGATCCACTGGCAATGTTGGTCTGCAAGGGGAGGCGGGACAGGCTGAGCCCGGCCCTCGTGGGGGGGCAGCCCGCAGCCCAGGGCCCTTCCACCTGCAGGCCCATGTGCGCGGGCCCAGCCCTGGGGGAAGGCCCAGGGGCCCACACCCTCACAGACGCCCTGGCCCGGGTACCTCGTTGGCCTTCAGGGAGATGGTGAGGGAGCCCCCACTGTCCATGCCTGTGTTGAGGCGCAGCTGCATGAGGGAGGGTGCGGCCGAACGCACCAGCACCAGGACCCTGCCCAGGGGCTGGAAACGCACAGATATCACGTCCACGTCCTCCCGCAGGACTGGGTAGCTCGTGAGGCAGAAGGGGTCGCCGGCCACCCCGCTGACCCGGGCCAGGTCTGGGTGGCCGGAGCCAGGGGGCAGTGGGCCAGCCGTGGTGTTAGAGCTCTGGGTCAGGCTGCTCTCCATCAGGTGCTGGGAGCTCACGCTCCAGGGCCTGCAGGCTGTCACAGGGACAAAGCGGCTCAGCGCAGGGAGGCCCGGGCATCCAGGGTGCGCCCAGCGCCTCCCTCCCCTTCCAGGCGGCCCACCTGTGAGGGCAGCCACGGCACGGAAGACCACCGACACATGGGGGCCCGCCAGGCTCTCGGCCATCACTTGCAGCCACTGGTCCCAGGGCGGTGAGGGCAGCAGCAGGCGGCAGGATGGGGTGGTACCGGTGCACGTGAGCACCTTCTGGAAGCTGCCAGGTAAGGTGACGGAGCCGACCGTGAGGCGCACAGGGCAGCCCTGGCTCCTGTTGGACGCACAGCCTTGCAGCTCCAGCTGAAGCTCCCGGGTGTACTCGGGGACGAAGACCCTGCAGCGAGGGCGTGGGCTCAGGCTCTGGGCCCCTTCCACTCACGGTGGGGGTCCGAGGGGCTGAGCATGACCTCAGGGCCGAGAGCTTGGCCTTCTCACCTGCATGGGGGAGACAGAGGAACCACCACTCCACCGGAGAGAAGGGCTGGGGCCACGGGCAGACCAGGCACACCCCCCCCCCCTCCGCCATCAGGGCCCCCACTCACTTGAGGTAGCTGGGGTGGGAGAGGAGGGTCTGCAGAAGGGGCACGTCAGGCTCCACGATGGAGACCTCAATCACCCGCGTGATCAGCATGTCAGGCTGGAAGACGTAGGCACAGGTGGGAACAAAACCCTGGGGGGAACAGGTGGGGGGGTCAGGGACCCAGGCAAGGTGGGGGCAGGGCCCTGGGGGGAACAGGTGTGGGGGGATGGGGGGGTCAGGGACCCAGGCAAGGTGGGGGCAGGGCCCTGGGAGGGAACAGGTGTGGGAGGATGGGGGGGTCAGGGACCCAGGCACAGTGGGGGCAGGGCCCTGGGAGGGAACAGGTGTGAGGGTATGGGGGAGTCAGGGACCCCAGGCACAGGTGTGGGAGGATGGGGGGGTCAGGGACCCCAGGCACAGGTTGGGGCAGGGCCCTGGAGGGAACAGGTGTGGGTATATGGGGGGTCAGAGACCCCAGGCACAGGTGGGGGCAGAGCAGGATCCAGAGTGGGATGGCCAAGCCCCAAAGCAATGGATGGCAGGGCCCAGGCGCCCGGGCACCCAGGCACCCCGATCTCTGGAAGGCAGCCCCTCACCTGCACCTCGATCTTTTGGGAAGACGGGGGCAAGTGGGCAGCCACGAACCAGTCCCCAGGCGCAGGGTGGGAGATGTTGACGGAGGTGTTGCCCAGCAGCATCCTGATGTGATAGGACGGCAGCACTGCCGTGTCCTCCGGGAAGCTGGTGCCCAGCGGGTCAATGACAGGAGGGGCGCCGTAGCGGAAGTGCCTGCCGGGAGAGCGCGGGCGGCGGTGAGCTGCAGGGCCGCCGGGCCAGGCGCTGGCGCTGGCAGGGCTGACACCTACACGGTGATTTCCAGCTCGGTGCACGTGTGGCCGCTGTCCCGGGACGCCTGCAGCAGCCAGCGCAGCAGCACGGTGTCTGGGGGCACGTGGAAGCGGAACAGCCTGGCGCTGCCATACCAGCTGTAGGCGGATAGCTTCTGCGGGGCCTGTGAGAAGTGCTCGGATACCAGCCCGGCCTCTGTGGGGAGACGGCCCGTCAGCCAGCCGCTGGTCCCCCCCCCCCCCCGGGGGCGCAGCACGGGCACGAGGCCCCTCCTCACGCAGCTGCACTCAGAGGCCTCCACAGGGGGAGGGCTGGCACCCCACTGGGTCACTGCCACCCTCCTGCCCCTGGAGGCCCCCCTGGGCTGGGCAGGGGTCCCCCCAGGCGGCCGGTCCTCCACTTGCCTTCCTGCCAGGTGCCTGGCCTTCTCACACCACAGAACGACACACTGGATGCCTCCCGACTGCCCCAACCTTGGAAGAGCCCCCACCCCCGAGGACAAGCAGCCCCTCCTCCCGCACAGCAGCCATCGGCTCCATCCCCTGGATGGACCCTGCCTGCGGCCCAACACACAGGCAGTCAGGGGAGCCAGACCTCTCTGGACACCAGGACACTCCTTCCCCCGGCTTCCTCTGAGCCTCTCGCAGCCTGGCATGGTGGTCGTGCAGGCAGTCCTCCGGGACAAGCACGGAGGCTGGAGGCCCGCTCAGGCCTGGGACAACCTGGGACAACACAGCTGGACCCAGTCCAAGTTCCCCTTTTCCCAGAATACCCTGATGAGAGGAGGGGACCCCCTGGCCTGCAGTGAAGGTACGGTCAGCAAACTTGCCCTGGGGGTGAAGCCCTGGCCTGGGGCGCAGGGAGCAGGCAGAGGCCCACAGCACACAGACGCCCAGCAGCCCCCAGACCGGGGCTCCCCGGACCCCATCCCTGTAGCAGCTCTCGGACTCCCAGCCCAACCCCAGGCCAGCGCAGGTCCTGCGCCCTGAATGAGCCTGGCTTTCTCTTCCTCTTTCCGGTCCTAGCGTTCTCACATGGCTGAGGAGGACAGTGTGTTCTCCCTCTAAGGTTAATGGGTGGCCAGGTGCTCCAGGGAGGAATGTGCACGGCCACAACAGGGCTCGGCCACCTGGGGAGCCTCACTGGCCCAGAGCCCCCGGGAGAGGGGTGAGGGAGCAAGGTGAGCGGCTGGCTCTCCGGCCAGCCTCCTGACCGCTGCGGTCCCCCGGAGGCCCCGGAGAAAGCCAGCAGCATGATGGCCAGGCCAGTGCCGCTCCAGAGGGGCGTGGTGTGCAGGCTGGCCGGGGTGGGCCTGCCTCGGACTCATTCCAGGCTACCCTGGTGTCTGCTGACCACCAGCTCCCGCTCACCCAGCTGCTGCAGGCCCTCGGGCTGTGAGCGACAGGAAAACAAAAAGGCTGGGGCACTCGGCAGGACACCCGGGGGCCAAAGCAGGACAGGGAGTGTGCAGCTCCCTCACCTGCTCGGGTCAAGGCCCTGGGCCCCTCTAGCCCTGGGGCGCACAGCCTGAGGGGTACCTGGAGCCCAGCTGGCCCCTGCAGCCTCAGCAGGTACACAGAGATCACAGACCTGCTCAAGGTTCCCTGGGACCCGGCCCCCAACTCCCAGGGCCACACAGCTTCAGCCCCAGAGGACAGACCCCCTGTCCAGGGATACCCATGCTGCTTCTCCGGAGTCTAAGCTGTTCGTGACGTCGGGCGGGAAGGGTGAAGAAGAACAGCCACAAAGAAACCACAACCCAGGCAGGACAGGGACCTGCTGGAGAGCCCGCCCAGCCCGACGCAGGGGCAGCACCACAGAGCTGCCTGGCCCTCGGCTCCTGCCCTGTCCCACCCTGGTTCACGTGTCCGCTGATCATCCCATAGTGACCCACCACCAGGCCTGGTCCCACGGAGGAAGAAAACAGGCCGGCAGAATCCTGCCGGGCAACGTGATCGGGAGTTGGGTCCTCAGGGAAATCTACCTTTGGTCTGGAGCTGTGCCAAGCTCAGAAAGCATAAGGCACAGCCCTGGAAAGAACCCGGGGCTCAGAGGAGCCGCGCGGGCTCGGAGGCAGGCAGCAGAGGGGGAAGGAGCTGCCCACTGTCCCGGGGCATCCTGGTGCTCCAGGGGCATGTGGGCCCTCCCAGCCCACCAGGTCCAAGGCGCCCCAGGGAGTCCAAGGATGCTGCAGCCAGAGGAAGGCACTCCTCACCCGCAGGTGCCAGGGCCTGGTTGTCCACGCCTCAGCACCTGCCCCAAGCTGAACCCGGAAGGGGGCACCCTCTCTGATCCAGCCAGCTGCTCTTTGGGCAGGCGGCAAAGGGATTCCAGCAAGTTGCCCCCACACCTCTCCCACTCCGCCCCCCAGCACCAAGAAAGGGGCCTGGCGATCCCCCCACCCGGCCACTCTCCCCACGGGGCCGCCCAGCAGGTGCAACGCCCGACGCCCCCAAGTGTGCCAAGGTCGTTCCCGACCCGAACGCATCAGCAAGTGCAGCCCACGGACAGCCCAGCCCCGCTGCGGGGCGTCCTCTCCACCCCGACCACCGGGACACGGGCTGCTCCCCGAGGGGCTGCCCTGCGCCCCCAACCCGCGACCGGAACCCGGGCCCCGCGCCTGCGCCAGGTGAGCGCACAGGCGCCCCCAGGGGAGTCACAATCCCGGCCCCGCCCCCGGCCGCTCCCCGCCCCGCGCCCCTCGCCGGCGCCCGCGGGTCCGCGCTCGCTCACCGCTCGTCCTGCTGTCGCCGGCGGCAGCAGGCGGGGGCCGAGCGAGCAGCAGCAGCAGCAGCAGCGGGCCCGCCACCGCCACCGCCGCGCCCCCGGCCCCGGTGCCAGCCCGGCCCATGGCTCAGCGCTCGGCCGGCGCTACCCGGCCCGCGTCCCCGGCTGCCCGCCCCCGCCGCCGCCCGGGCAGCCCCCGCCGCCAGTGCGGCCGCCGCCGCCGCCGCCGCCGCAGCCTCTGCCCGGGCCTCCCATGGCCCAGCCGGTCCCAGTCGCCGGCGCCCCGGGCACTTCCGCCTGCGCGGCCCCGCCCCGCAGGGAGCCGGCCGGCCGGGCGGGGCGCGGGGCGGGGAGGCCGTGCGGGGCGTGCGGGGCCGCGGGCGGACGCGCGGCGGGCGGGGAGGTGGGGACCGCGCGGCGCTCGAGAGGCGGTGGAAGGGAGGTTGCGCGCACCGAGCAGGGCAGAGTCACGCGGGACGGAGAGGGGGCGTGCGGGGCACAGCGGGTGCGCGGGGCAGTGGCGCGGGCCGGCGGGGAGCGCACGAGGCAGTCACGCGGGATGCAAGGGGGGTGCGGCGGTCACGGGACGGAGAGGCCTCGCGGGCACGCGATGCAATGCGCAGGGATGCCAGGCGGCGGGGCACCTGAGAGCCCCTGGGGCTTCCTCCCGGAGCGCGAACCTGTGAGTGTGAGGCCGGGCGGGGCGCCGGCGGCCCCAGAACCACGCAGTCAGCGCCCGGAGCTGGGAAGGAACACTTTCAAGGAAAGATTAAAAGAATTCCTTTCTCCCCGGGAATGTGGTGCGCAGACACGCGGCGGTGCCCCGCAGTGAGCCATGGGTTCCGGTCGGGTTCCTCAGGAAGGAACCGCAAGCGCGCTCGGAGGAAACTTCCAGACTGGCAGGAACCTTCGAAGGGGGCTGAGCAGGAAATGCGTTAGAAGACACGTTCTCCGCGTCGCGAACACCGTCTGAGATAGTCCAGTGAGGGGCAGGGCAGGGGCCGCTGTGCTGGTCGCCAGGACTGACCCTGATCGGGGCGAGGTTCTTCGTGAAGATTTATTAGGACGGCAGTTCGATCCCCCATCCTCTGGTGCACTCCCCAAATGGCCCCAAACCAAGGACTGGGTCTGGGCCAGGCAGAAGCCGGGGCCCAGGACTGCACCCCGGTCTCCCATGTGGGTGCAGGCTTGTGCTGCGGCTTCCCCAGGTGCTCTAGCAAGGAGCTGAATCCCAAGTGGAGCGACCAGGACTCGAACCTGTGCTCCTGAGGGGTGAGAGTGGCTTCAGCCGCTGCACCTCGATGCGGGCTCCAAAACTAGCGGTGCCAGGAGGAGAGCTGAGACCAACGCCTGCCTCGGCTTCCCACCGAGGACCGGCCTGGCGTCCACCCCTCCTACAGACACGCAAATGCCCGGCCCTGGGTTGCTTGCATTCTGCTTCCCACAGAGGACCGGCCTGGCGTCCACCCCTCCTACAGACATGCAAATGCCCGGCCCTGGGGTTGCTTGCATTCTTCTGACTGGAATGGCGAGGGTGTGAGCCCACAGACGCTCATTTTTCTTGGGGAGCCACACGGGAGCCCCAGTAGCAGGAGCATGGCTGAGTCCGTGCTCTAGCAGGAGCGCATGCGCACCCGGAGCGCGGCCGTCGCCTGGACAATGGTCATCAGCTCACAGAGCAGTCTAAGCAGGGGCTGTCCGTGCTGCCACGCATGCCCCAAGGGAAGGTCAGGAAGTGCCTGAGCTGTTGGCCTGGTCTCCCGGATGTACTATTGGCTGAAGAGGGACGGGCGGGGGAGGCCCATCTTGTGTCACAAGGCACAGAAGGCCTCTGGGACAAGCCAGTGGCAGCTTGCCTGGGCTGACCCTGAGGGAGGGGACCAGGTGTCTGCCTGGGGGGTCTCTGCCTGGGGGAGGGGGCGCTGACCTCACAAGCCCACAGCCACTGGTGGCCGGAGAAGGGGAGGTGGAGGACAATGGACTGGGGGGATCACGCCCCAGAATCTGGGCTGGGCCCTCCTCACCCCCGACCACAGGGGCTCCCAGTGTCACCGTGCCGCAAGTGTGGGTAAGGGGAAAGAGAGATCTCTTGATCCAAAATGTGCTCTTCCCCCCAACAAGTCAGCAGGGGGTTTGGAATGGACCAGTGGGACCGGTGTCCTGGTATAGCAGGTGCTGCCGTCCCTTGTGGGTGCTGGACTGAGTTCTGGCTGCTCCACTTCCAATCCAGATCACCCACGTGAGGACCTGGAAGAAGCTCCTGGCTTCGGCCAGGCAGCTGAGGAGGGAACCTGCAGCGATGGAAGCTTGCTCGCTCGCTCTGTCTCTGACTAGGGTCCATCCAGCTCCACCAGCGAAGCCGGGGCACCGAGGTGTGGGGCTCTGCGTTGGTGGTGGAAACTCCTTTGTTAGCTGGTCCAAGTCCACCGTTCCGATCACCTCCCTCACCTCCCTCAGGAGGCTCCTTTCTTTTAAGATTCTATTTATTTATTTGAGAGGTAGAGTTACAGACAGAAAGAAGGAGAAACAGAGAGAGGTCTTCCACCCACTGGTTCACTCCCCAAATGGCCGGAGCCATGCCGATCTGAAGCCAGGAGCCAGGAGCTTTCTCCAGGTCTCCTACGTGGGTGCAAGGGACCAGAGACTTGGACCATCACCCACTGCTTTCCCAGGGCACAGCACAGAGCCGGATTGGAAGAGGAGCATCCAGGACTAGAACCAGCGCCCAAATAGGATGCCACAGGTGGAGACCCAGCCTAGCACACCACAGCACCACCCCCCTCCGGAAGTTTTTCTTATGCAAATGTTACCATTCACCAGACTAAACGCAGGTGATTCACAATACCGGAAGCTGGGTTTTATTATATAAGAAAAAAAGGGCAAGGAAAGGAAGGTGCTTTGATTAGGGGCACACCGGGCCCCTGGCCGTTCTCAGCGTGGAGGCGAGGCTGTCAGTCACCCCCTGGGCTTTGCTGAGCACCGTGCGGCATCCACCCACCCAGTCGACCAGCTCGTGCCAGGACGGCCGCGGTGGTCAGCACCAAGGCCTGGAAATGTTCCATCCGAGATCATGTTCTGGCCCAGGCCAGGCTTGTGGGATCGTTAGACACCTTGCAGGGGGCTGAAGAAAACGGGCATTCTGTGTGCTGGAATGCAGACAGCTGTGCACCGGCCAGCAGCGACTCATCCAAAGTCTCACTGTTGACCACGTGTGTGCGGAGGGGGGCAGCCCTCTCCAGAGGACAGCAGAGGGGGGTCCTCCCTGCCCCACACCCCTGGGGCTGAAAGGCTGGGGGAGGAATTTCAGGAACTTCACGCCCTCCACCTAGCCGTATCCCAGAAGCAGCAGGTGGTTAGCCACGGGGGCGGGGAGAAGGGGGCAGGTCTGCCGCTCTGTGTGCCAGGCTGAGACGCCCGGGCGCGCCCGCTCCGCCAGGCGCACTCTGACTGCCGCTCTGTGTCGCATCCCAGTTCTTTCTTGCCCGAGGACAAGCATCTCTCTGCCTTTCACAGAAATAGACTTTTTTAAAAGCTAGCTTTCAGAAAGCAGCACACGGCCCACTCAGAGGCTGGGAGCTCAGACCTTCCCGGCGCGGCAGGAATGGGAGCCGTCTCAGCCTTTGGAAAATGAAGGCAGAAACACAGAAATGCGATAGGCAGCACAAGGTGTGAGGATGGCACGGGAGACGCAGGAGGGGAGGCTGGGCAGAGGTCCTCAGGGTCCCCGGTGGGAGGCGGGAGGCAGCTGGGTCTGCCGAGCTGGCGCATCTGTGGGCACAGACGGGCGCCTCTCCTGGTGGATCCCAGGGACAGTGCCTGGGGAAGGCAGGTGAGGAATGAAGGGAGCACAGCTGACAGGCCAGGTGGGCTTCGCAGCAAACACCTGCAAGCTCCGAGCTGTCTGCATTCAGACCGCGGCTTCTAAGGGCAGGGGTCCGGGTCATCCCGCCGGTTCTCCCCCACCCTCTTCTGGACGAAGGTGAGGAACAGGAGAAAGCCCTCCCGATACCCAGTGTCCTCAGACTGGGCAGTAGGCAGGCAGGATTCTCCTAGGCTGCTTGGGGGGCAGGGAGAGGGTTGGGACCACCCACAGTCACTGGGTGTGGGCAGGATGCTGGGGCTGCTGCCCCCCTGTGCCCGGTGCACACAGAGGCTGACTTCCATCTTCCTGCCTAATATCGCCCCGAAGAGAAGTTTCCAGAATCTTACGGGGGTCGAATGGGTGACGGTCTGACTTCTGCATTTCTTCCACCTGGCATATGGGTGGAGAGCTGTGTTTGGGTGTTTCTCTTGTCTGTCCTATGGCATGTGAGTGTGGCCCTGCACCAGCCAGAGGACTGGTCACAGCACCCAGTGGGACATGCATGACCCACGACCGTCAGGAGCTAGACGGCTTGTGTTCTGTTAGAGACAAAACGAGCGAGGGCGTTCCAGTCAGCCTGTGTGGAGCAGTGTTCTGACCCCGGTCAACCTGTGTGGAGCAGCGTTCTGACCCCCGACCCCCGGTCAGCCTGTGTGGAGCAGCGTTCTGACCCCCAAGTCGTTCAGCCCTCAGGGCAGTGCCGTGTGGGAGCCTGGCTCCTGCGACAGCCGCCTGCCCAGTGCCCTGGCTCCCACACTGATGACAGCACAGATAACAGGTGCTTTAGCGTGGGCTGGCCTTGTTGGGTCCTTTACAGAGCAGACCACCAGCAGCTGGGCCTGCCGCCTGTCAGGCTCCCACAGAACACACCAGACACCGAGTGAAGGCAAAGGGTTCATGGATGGGGGACCTGACAGACCAGAGGGAAGGGGCCAAGAAGGAAAAGAGAGAGATGGAGAGATGGAGATGCCATGTGTTCAGGAACAGGTCCTCTTAGACTTTTGCCAGGGGGCAGGCAGGGAAGTAGGAGCAGCAAATCCCATTAGAGCGGGGGTGGAGCTGACACCGTGGTTGGGCCATGGGGCCAGCTGGCTTCCAGCAGTGGCGGCTGGGGCCAGCGCCTAGGATGCTGTCGGGCTGTAGATCGCACCGTTTGACTAACACCGCCGCTTCTGCCTGGCTCGCCCCTCTTCCTCCTGGTCTTGGTTACAGGGGACCACGGAGACAGCGTTGGGATGCCAGCCGGGGTGGTGCCTGGTCCCATCCCTAATTGTGAAGCTTCCTTCTGCTCTCAGGCATGGCCCGAGCTAGAAACCACAGTCGTGGTTCTGCTCCGAAGCTGTCTTTCCCTGAGTTCGGTCGGTGCCCAGGAGGAGGGCTTTGTACTCCCAGGTGAGATCAGCACGCCAGTCGCCCCAGGCCATCTGTCTGCCCGTGTGTTGGGGTTCTCAGTACAGGCGTGAAGCGGGGACCTGTCCACTTGCTGCCCCACAGCAGGACAGAGCTGGCTGTGAAGTCTGCTGTAACCCAGGCCTCCAATCTACACCGTGCCAGGCAGCGCCCAGGAGCCCGAGGTCTGGGGCTGGGACGGCGGCAGCTTTGCAGGCTGCATCTCAGGACAGTCGCCCGGCCAGAGTCGCCCGGGGGAGAGAGCGGGCCTCCCTGAGGTCCCCCACGCACGAGGGAAGCTGGCTTTTGCCCTGGGTTTGCAGACTCGACGCAGGCTCACCACGTAACCCACACTCAGCCGGCTCTGTCTCTTCCCGTGGGCAGGGGGAGGGGTCAGCTCCAGAACCTGGTCCCAGAAGCTGTGGCTGAGCCGGCTGCCTCTGTCCAGAGCCAAACTGCGGCCAGTTTCTGAGTATGTGTGCTGGTGGTGAGTTGTGTGGCCATGAGGCCGGGGGTCCCATCTGAAAGAGGACAGAGGAGAAACGGGCAGGGGTCCCTGTCATTCAACCTCCCCACTTGGGATCTCTGGGCTTCCGGATTGGACCACATGCAGCCCGTGGGTTGTGGGGTTAACCAGAATTAGCCGGCTTTTACCAGAGCTTACCAGGTCACCCATCTGGACTTTTGGGCCTAACTAGAAGTCATAGCCGTTGCATACCCTGGCTCAGACAGCACAGGTCTCCTCCTGGCGGACCTGGCAGCGCCTGGGTAGTCAATGTTTAGTTGGCCTCAGCCTCCCCCGGTTCCCCACACCTGCTGCCAGCGGCCAGTTCCCTGCTGTTTTCCTTTCTCTTCAGCTGGAAAGAAATGTGTGTGGCTGCCCGAGAGCTCCTGGTCCCAGCAGCCAGGACGCCCTGAGGGTCACATTCCTCCCCACAGCCCTGGGGTTGGGGTGGCGGGTGGTTAACCCTTGGTGCCTTAAGGGCTGGGCTAGCTACCTGGAGAGGGCAGGGGAGGGTACTAGCAAGGAGGACAGGAGATAGACTGGCAACCTGTCCCAGTGCCGGCGGGCTGCGGTGGGCGTACCTCCCTGCCAGCACCCTGCCGCACAACCAGCAGGACATGCAGGACAAGCCATGTCTGGCACAGGCCCTGGGGGTCCCCCTGGAACCGCAGTGACTGGTCCTGAGGGGGAAACGTCAGCCTTAAACAAGTGCAGCAACGTAAGTGCATCCTCTGCTATCCCGACAGTGCACTTGACACAACAGACGACTCAAAGGTCTCATCGCTCCAGGCAGAGACCCGGCCTTAGAAACGCCCAGGGATCTGTAAGTCTCAGTTAAAAGGTTCAGTTTGGAGGCCGGCGCTGTGGTGCAGTAGGCTAAGCCTCCACCTGCCGTGCCGGCCTCCCATGTGGGCGCCGCTACGAGTCCCGGCTGCTCCACTTCTGATCCAACTCTCTGCTGTGGTCTGGGAAAACAGTGGGAGATGGCCAGAGCTCTTGGGCCCCTGAACCTGCATGGCAGACCTGGAAGGAGCTCCTGGCTCCTGGCTTCGGATCGGCCCAGCTCTGGCCGTTGTGGCCATTTGGGGAATGAACCAGCGATGGAAGACCTCTCTGTCTCCCTTTCCCTCTGTTTGGAACTCTGGCTCTCAAATAAATGAATAAAATCTTTTAAAAAAATTCAGCTTGGAACTTAGGTTCAAATGATTTGCTCAAAGTAAGATCTCAAAGCATTGCAAAAATAACCCTTTTAAACAGGGCTTTAACCAAAGCTATGGGCCAGACCTAACTAGAGTTAAGATAATCATTTAAACACTTAAAAATAGACAACGTGAACCCCTGCAAGATTCAGTTTTTCCAGTGGTCAAGCCTCACTAAAGGGGCCGGCGTTGTGGCAAGGCGAGCCAAGCCGCTGCCTGCGAAGTCAGCACCCCACATGGGATGTCGCTTTCCCACGCGCATTAGCAGGGAGCTGGATCAGAAGTGGAGCAGCTGGGACTTGAACCGGTGCCCACATGGGATGCTGGCACTGCAGGCGGAGGTTTAACCTGTTACACCACAACACAGGCCACCTATGTCTTTTCTTTACCTTTTTAAAAAATATTTATTTTTATTTATTTGAAAGACAGAGTTACAGAGAGAGGTAGAGACAGAGAGAGAGGTGTTCCATCTGCTGGTTCACTCCCCAGATGGCCACAACGGCCGGAGCTGCACCCATATGAAGCCAGCAGCCAGGAGCTTCTTCCGTGTCTTCCACGTGGGTGCAGGGGCCCAAGGACTTGGGCCATCGTCTACTGCTTTCCCAGGCCACAGCAGAGAGCCAGATCAAAAGAGGAGCAGCTAGGACTAGAACCGGTGCCCATATGGGATGCTGGTGCCCCAGGCCAGGGCTTTAACCCAATGCGCAACAGCGCCCGCCCCTTTTCTTTAATTTTTTTTTTTTTTAAACAGGCAGAGTGGATAGTGAGAGAGACAGAGAGAAAGGTCTTCCTTTTTGCCGTTGGTTCACCCTCCAATGGCTGCTGCGGCCAGCACATCTCACTGATCCGAAGCCACGAGCCAGGTGCTTCTCCTGGTCTCCCATGGGGTGCAGGGCCCAAGCACTTGGGCCATCCTCCACTGCCTTCCCGGGCCATAGCAGAGAGCTGGCCTGGAAGAGGGGCAACCGGGATAGAATCCGGTGCCCCAACCGGGATAGAATCCGGTGCCCCGACCGGGACTAGAACCCGGTGTGCCGGCGCTGCAAGGTGGAGGATTAGCCTGTTAAGCCACGGTGCCAGCCTAATTTTTTTTTTTAAAGATTTATTTTTAAAGATCTTTTGTTTGAAAGACAGAGCTACAGAGAGAAGAGACTCTCTCTCTCTCTCTCTCTCTCACACACACACACACACACACGTACACACAGATCTTCTATCTGCTGGATCACTCTCCCAATGGCTCCAAGGGTCGGGGCTGGGCTAGGCTGAAACCAGGAGCTCAGAGGTTTCCCAGGGTCTCCCACGTGGGTGCAGGGACCCAAGCACTGGGCCTCCTCTACTGCTTTTCCAGGAATGTTAGCAGGGAGCCGGATCAGAAGTGGAGCAGCCAGGTCTGGAACCGGTGCACACATGGGATGCTGGCACTGCAGGTGGCGGCTTCACCTGTTACACGACCCACGTGCTGGTGCCCCTGCACCTGTGTGCACCTGCTCCTGGCTCCAGATCGGCCAAGCTCCAGCCATTGCAGCCATTTGAGAGTGAACCAGCAGCCAGAAGGTCTCTCTCTCTCTCTCTCTCTCTCCTTTCTCTCTCTCTGTAACTCTGCCTTTCAAATAAATAAATTAATTTAAAGAAGAAAGAATATGGATTGAAATGGAAATGTGTTTGTGTGTGCTGGGGCCTGCTGGCAGGGCTTACCTCAGGTTCTCTCTCCACACCTGAACAGATTCAAAGATGGAGGCACAAAGTGTGTGGCAGAGCCGGATTTATGCAAAGCAAAACAGAAGTGTATATCAGTGACCCGGTGGTGTATGAACAAAGGCCAGACAAAGATAAACCCCTCAGGAGCAGGACAGCCAGCAGTGCCAGTTCTGGACAGAAGCCTTCCCTCCCTGCCCTCAGAGGCACCAAGGTGATGCTTGTCCTGGAGCCCAGCTGGTGGCAGGGCCTGGGCACCGCCCGGGGAAATCTGGAAGTGTCACGGTGTCGGGAGCATGATGGCAGTGGGTGTGTCCCCAGGGCAATTTCATTATTATGACATTATGACAACACATCCTGCACCATGTTGGATACAGCAGGCTAGTGCTGGTTTGCAACATTGTAAAACCTGCGGTTTGCACCCGCAGAAGGAGGTTGGTGCTGGTGCAGGGGTAGCGGATCTGGAGCAGCCACAGAAGGAAGGAGGGGACTTGTCACACAGGCCGGGCCGGGCTGTCGGACCAAGATTCACCTGGAGCTGGCGGCCACCGACCACGCGCTCACAGGTTCAGCAAGGAGCGGTCAGAGCTCAGCTTCTCTCCCTAGCTGCCCATCTCCCCACACAGAGGGAGGCCTGGTTGGCGTTCCTGGCTCCTGGTTTGGACTGGCTCCTGGTTATTGTGGCCTTTTGCGGAGTGAACAGTGAATGGAACTTCTCTCTCT
Organism: Lepus europaeus; assembly: GCF_033115175.1. Classification (NCBI taxonomy): domain Eukaryota; kingdom Metazoa; phylum Chordata; class Mammalia; order Lagomorpha; family Leporidae; genus Lepus; species Lepus europaeus. The sequence continues at coordinate 387,113 of NC_084847.1, forward strand.
ATCGCTCGAATTTCAAATAAGTAGTGGATCTTGGGGCTGGCGTTATTGTGTGGCAGGTTGAAGTACCACTTCAACGCCGGTCGAGTCCCGGCTGCTCTGGTCTGCTCCGGGCTAATGTGCCTGGGAAGGCAGCAGAAGCTGGGCTAGGTGCTTGGCGCTGCTGTTAGCTAGGAAGTTAGGAGTTGGCTTCTGTGCGTACGAGGGGCCTGGGGAGCACAGCGCCCGCGGGGAGGCGGCAGGCTAGAAGCAGCCCGTATTTCACAGGACCAAGCCCGCCCGGCGGGTAAAGCTGCCACCTGCAGCTCCAGCATCCCTCGTGGGCACCAGTTCAAGTCCCGGCTGCTCCATTTCTGATCCGGCTCTCTGCTAATGCACCTGGGAAGGCAGTGGACGATGACCCAAGTGCCTGGGCCCCTGCACCCACGTGGGAGGGCCAGAGGAAGCTCCTGGCTCCTGGCTTCAGCCTGGCCCAGCCCTGGCCATTGCGGCCATTTAGGGAGTGAACCAGTGGATGGAAGATCGATCTCTCTCTCTCTCTCTGCCTCTCCTTCTCTGTAAGTCTGCCTTTCAAATAAGTAAATAAATCTTAAGTAAAAAATAATGACAAAGTCCTGCCCATAGCCCGGTAACTTCACAGGTACTCACAGAGGATTCTCCTGTGCTTGGTGGCAAGTGGGCTACCCAGTCTGATAACACAGAGAAATAAAACATTAAGAGGGATTTTCCCTATTACACATCCAGCAAACCTTTTGTCCATGAGAAGGGGGCGGTGGGAGGAGAAACAGAACAAAGAACAAGACCCCGTTCCCTTATCAGCCCCGTCTGAGTACAGACAGCCCTCCCGGTCTCTGCTGAGCCGCCCGCCTGCTCCGTCCACCTGGCGGTGTGACCTTGCCTTCCCCAGTCTGAGGGGCCGGACGCTCTCTCGGACGCTGTCTGGGGTGGAGCCGTCTGTTCTGAGGGAGGCCCTGGCCAGCAAACCTTGCTGCGTTGCTCACCACTCCTCTCTCTCACAGATAAGAACCTCCACCCATCTCCGCTGACGCTGCCCCGACGTGGGAGACCCCCGTGGAGTTCGTGGCTCCTGCCTTTGGTCTGGCCTCGCCCTGGCCATTGTGGCCATTTGGGGAGTGAACCAGTGGATGGAGGATCTCTCTCTCTGTCATTCCCTCTCTCTCTGTCACTCTGCTTTTCAAATAAGTAAATAAATGTCCATCAAAAACCAAACCAAACCAAAACAAAACAAAAACCCTTTGTTTTTAAAGAGTATGTTTAGAGGACACCGTTTGGAGAAAACCAAACTTCTCCAGCGTGACTGGAGCCTTTGCCACCCCAGCAGTGCAGGGAGCTCCTGGGCTCCAAGCCCTCGGCAGCACTTACTGTTGTCACCACTTCAGAGTCTGGTTACTTAATATCTTCATGATGTTTTTAAAGATTTTTTTTTCTTTCTTTTTAAGATCTTATTTTCATTTATTTGAAAGGCAAAGTTACAGGGTGAGAGGCAGAGAGAGAGAGAGAGAGAGAGAGAGATTTCCCAGCCGCTGGTTCACTCCCCCAAATGGCTGCACTGGCCAGGACTGGGCCAGACTGCAGCCAGGAGCCAGGAGCTTCTTCCAGGTCTCCCACGTGGGTGCAGGGGTCCAAGGACTTGGGCCATCTCCCGCTGCTTCCCCAGGCCACAGCAGAGAGCTGGATGGGAAGTGGAGCAGCCGGGCCTGGAACCAGTGCCCAAGCAGCAGCTTAAGTGCAGCACCAGACACTTCCAAGACCTCGTCTGATGCTAAAAGGTCATAAACGGTCCTAAGTGAGGCTGAACCTAGAGGTCACAAACAGCTGGCTGGCCTGGGTTTTGATAATTTCCATGCACCCCGACTCAGGAAGTCATCAAAATCCAAGGACATTTGGGCATTTCAGTAGGGTTGAGTGGGGGAGGTCGTGGTTTCCATGTCGGAATAATAATAATTTTAAAAAATATTTATGTGAAAGAGAGAGAGAGACTGGCATTGTGGCGCCGTGGATAAAGCCGTCGCCTGCGACACTAGAATCCCAAATAGGTGCTGGTTTGCGTCCCAGTGCTCTACTTTTATTTATTTATTTATTTTAAAATTTTTACTTGTTTTAATCAAGTAATGTAGCTGCTGGAAACAGGAACTTTGAAGACCGTTCCATAGAGCAAAGTGAAGGGTTGCAGGATTGCTCTATTAGGATACCCTCCCTGGATAAAATTCAGTGGGTTACGTGAACTCGAATTCCACTAGAAATTTGGCACCAGACTGAACGTTAGTCCAAGTCACAATTTTCTCGTTAGTGTCGAGGAGCCCTAAACATATCTTCCTCCAGGTTAGAAGCAGAAGCTCTATCACAGAACCTCATCAGCTGACACTGCCGAGTGCAACGTAGCTTAGGTCACCAGGTTCTCCCGCGGGTCTTCCCCAGGCGACAGGTGCGTTTGCAAATCTCCCCTCTTCGGGGTGGCGCAGCACTTTGCACCCAGGTATACGGCTCCTGTTCACTCTCAGAGACCTACCAAAGGCAGCTGTAAATAAATAAGATCGCTAGGTTTCAGCTCCTTAAACTATCAAGCTAACACGGTTTTATTTTATCAAATGTTTGTATAATTTCGATGTGAAAAGTTTTTACAGACACTTGTTAAAGTCTCATAATCTGAGATGGTTCACAGGAAATAGGGAAACGCTGTGAAAATCCCGCAGACCGGGCTCAACAACACGGCTCCCAGCTCCCGCCGTGCCCACATGACTCCCAGCTCCCGCCCTGCCCACACGACTCCCAGCTCCCGCCATGCACGCGTGGCTCCCGGCTCCCACCGTGCCCACACGACTCCCAGCTCCCACCATGCCCGCCCGGCTCCCGGCTCCCACCATGCCCGCCCGGCTCCCGGCTCCCGCCCTGCCCTCACCGTGCACTCCTGCAGAGAGGAGCAGCACGGCCAACTCCATCTTGAAGAGGATCACTCAAGTGTAGTCAGTGAGTTACATTAGCTAACGGGCAAGGAATCCCCCCACAGGTCCAACCCGAAGCCCTGCATGGCTGCAGGCCCAGTCACCCACACTCGGAGCCAGCGTCACAGACCTCTGGGTGCCTGCCTGGATTCAACATGAAGTCAAAGTATCCCACGTCTTCCACCGAAATAGAGGCGCTGACTTAGAAATGTGCTCTTAACCTTATTTTTAAAATATGACAGGAAGAAAATCAAGTTTGAAACACATAACACTTATTTTTGTAAGATTTTTAAAATTTATTTATTTGAGAGGTAGAGTTACAGACAGAGAGAGGTCTTCCGTCCCTTGGTTCAATCCCCGATGGCCGCAGCGGTTGGAACTGTGCTGATCCGAAGCCAGGAGCCAGGTGCCTCCTCCTGGTCTCCCATGTGGGTGCAGGGCCCAAGGACCTGGGCCATCCTCCACTGCCTTCCCGGGCCACAGCGGAGAGCTGGCCTGGAAGAGGGGCAACCGGGACAGAATCCGGCACCCACATAGGATGCCAGCGCCGCAGGCGGAGGATTAACCAAGTGAGCCACGGCGCCAGCCCCAACACATAACACTTATTTTGGCAAGACAGCAACCAAAATTTACAAAGCATAAGCTATGTGGTTCAAATGGAAAAGGCATTAGAGAACAGACCGTGGTATTCGGGGAAAACCACACTGGACAAATACACAGCATGTCTGCACATTCTGGAGTTGTATTCAAACCATAATTTGGTAAAAACTAAAGACTGCTCAGTGTCTGCGGGAGATCAGTGCGCCTTAACCTGTTCCCCAGGTAAAGTCAGCTGGCTAATCACACCTCAGAACTGGCCTTTTCTCTAGTACAAAGCAACCTCTCCCTCCCTCCCTCTCTCTCTCCATCTCTCTCTCCCTCCCTCTCTCTCTCCCCCTCTCTCCCTCTCTCTTTCCCCCTCTCTCTCCCTCTCTCTCCCTCTCTCCCTCTCTCTCCCCCCCTCCCCCCACCCCCTCTCCCTCGCCTCTCTCCCTCCCTCCCTCTCCCTCTCTCTCTCCATCTCTCTCTCCCCCTCTCTCCCTCTCTCTTTCCCCCTCTCTCTCTCCCCCTCTCTCCCTCTCTCCCTCTCTTTCCCCCTCTCTCTCTCCCTCTCTCTCCATCTCTCCCTCTCTCTCCCTCTCTCCCTCCCCCTCTCTCCCTCTCTTTCCCCTCTCTCTCTCCCTCTCTCTCCCTCTCTCTCCCTCCCTCTCTCTCTCCCCCTCTCTCCCTCTCTCCCCCCACCCCCTCTCCCTCCCCTCTCTCCCTCCCTCCCTCTCCCTCTCTCTCTCCATCTCTCTCTCCCTCCCTCTCTCTCTTCCCCTCTCTCCCTCTCTCTTTCCCTCTCTCTCTCTCCCTCCCCTCTCTCCCTCCCTCCCTCTCCCTCTCTCTCTCCATCTCTCTCTCCCTCCCTCTCTCTCTTCCCCTCTCTCCCTCTCTCTTTCCCCCTCTCTCTCTCCCTCTCTCTCTCCCCCCCCACCCCCTCTCCCTCGCCTCTCTCCCTCCCTCCCTCTCCCTCTCTCTCCTCCCTCCCCCTCCCTCCCCCCCCCCCCCCTTGTCCCTGGCTGCTCCAAAGGGCCACGCACAGGACTTCCAAGACTACACATCTGGGGACAGTGCCCACACGCTGGAAAGACAAAGTTCGAGTTTGAAGCCTGCTCTTAGCGTTTGCAGGACCCTCGGGTCGCCCCTGCTCCTCAGGTGTTGCTCTGTCATGGATTAGCAGTCACCGCGGCCTAGAAGGTGCATTACCAAACACCAATCTATGGGACCGGAGTAATACTTGTGAGTTTTTTTAGAAAGGTTTATTTTTATTTATTTGAAAGAGTTAGAGAGACAGACACGGGTCCTCCATCTGCTGGTTCACCCCCTAAATGGCCGCAACAGCTGGGGCTGGGCCGATCCGAAGCCAGGAGCCTCCTCCAGGTCTCCCACACGGGTCCAGGGCCCCAAGGACGTGGGCCGTCCTCTGCTGCTTTCCCAGGCACGTCAGCAGGGAGCCATATTGGAAGTGGAGCAGCCGGGACTTGAACTGGCGCCCACGTGGGATGCTGGTGCTGCAGACTGGGGCTTTCACCCGGTGCGCCACAGCAGCAGCCCAGAGGTAAAACTTTACTGAATTTCTTAGTGGCTGAACAAGGTCGTTACAAACACACAGGCTTACACGCTGAAGACCTCAGTATGGTCTCAGCACCTAACAACGCATCACGGGCTCCAAGAATCCTATCAGGTTAAATGATGGCTCATTTCCCAAAGCAGCCAATGACTCCAGCCGAAGGCCTTCAGGGCCAAATCTTTACTCTTGTTAACTGTATAAATGTGATCCCAACGTGGAGCCATCACTAGTTTTTCCAAAAGAAACTTGCTATAAAATGAGCAACCTCCACCTGCTCACTGATGACAGCTCATCGGGCTCACTTACAGGTCCCCCACAGTAATCGAGTTTTAGTAGACAGTGTAGCAGGACGTTAAGCTATTCTGGCTTCTGCACACACGTCGCACTTCTGGCTGATAATGGAGAAAAAGGGGCAGCACTGCACTGTTGGGCTCGCTGCATCCGGCCCTTTAAATGGCATCGTCGTCCCTGTACCCCGCAGCCTTCGAATACTCTACCTCAACGTTCTTTTCACCGCCAGAGCACTCACCTCTGCCTCCTTCAGCCTTTAATAGATGGCTCTGCCTGGACCCAGCCTCCTTGGCAAGTCTGAGACGGGCTCTGACCTCTTCCAAAGGCCTGCATCGGGCTCTGACCTCTTCCAAAGGCCTGCATCCCACGTCTCCTTCAGGATGCGCGGAATGTTGGCCGCGCAGCTGCTCCACCCCCACGCACTCCCCGCCACGGCCTGGGAAAGCAGCGAAGCCGCCCAAGTGCTTGGACCCCTGAACCACATGGGAGACCCGAGGAAGCTCCCGCTGCCCACTGCAGCCATCTGGGAAGTGAACCAGCGGATGGTCCTCACTCTAATTCTTTCAAAGGAGAGAAGTGTACATGGAGGCCTCCACTCAAATTGTCTTTAAATGAGGCTTACACGATGAACACAGGTGTTCAGTTATAGAAACACAGAGTGGCCCGGGGGGGGGGGGGCAGTACATGAAGAACCAGGTACTCAGCCCTCAGCACCCCCAGGGGGACCTGGCTCCTGGCTTTGGTCTGGCCCAGCCCTGGCTGCTGAGGGCGTGTAGGGGTGTAGGGAGTGAGCCAGAGGATGCAAGTTCTCTCACCCCCACGCTGTGTTGCTCTTTCAAATAAATCATACAGAGGGATAAACACGACAAAGGAAACACCTGGAGATGGCTGAGAACCGAGGCTCGTGGAGGCCATTCGGACGGGAGGAGGACCGCCAGAGCCTGCTCCGTGGGGACTTGCAGCTGTCAGGGCCTATATTTAGAACGTAAGTGGACGCCCTAACCTTGGAAACACCAGGTCACTGCCGTCCAGCGATGCCCTGGGGGCTCCAGCCAGAGCGGCCACAGGAGAACGAGATGACGGGCATGGGGTAGAGAAGGCAGAAGTGACACGCATGTTTCCACACGACACGCGTGGACGTGCCGGGGAACGCACGGAAGACTGGCCTGCGGATCAGCAGGCGCACGCGGTCAGGCCGCAGGCTCAGCACAGCGACTGAGCACGGGCCGAGGCTACCCCCCTGTGCACGCGCGGGGAACCGGATCCATGGCTCCTCAAAAACGCGCCGAGAGCCCGCAGGGTCCCACGACGCGCCTGCGGCTGCGGCCAGGGGCTCCGGCGCGCGCCGGGACGCGGGGAAAGGCGGGCCGGGCACCCGCCGCCGGCCTGCAGGTGGAGCGCGGCCGCCGTGCCTCTCGGGGCCCGGGCTTCCCCGGCGCAGCCCCACGGACGCGCGGCGGCAGCTCTCCCCGCGCGTCCCCGGGCTCGGCGGGAGCGCGCGGGCGGCCGGGCGGGCGCCATGGGCGGCCTCTTCGGGCGCGCGGCGCTGCGGCGGCTCCTGGGCGGCCCGCGCGCGCCGCTGCGCCCCTGCTCGGGTGAGTGGACGCCCGCTCGCGGGCGGGCGGCGCCGCGGGCCGGGGCTGCCGGGGAGGCCGTGCCCCGCGGAGCGGAGCGCCCAGAGCGGCCGGCGTGCGCGCGGCCGGGGCCCGGGCTCGGCGCACGCGGCCGTCGCCCCGCCGGGCCCTCCCGGTCCTCGCTCCTCGCTGTCCGGGTCGCGGGCCTGCGCGGCTCGGGGAGCCAGCCTCGGGCGCGGGGGCTCCCGGCCGCTCGCGGGCCTGCGGGCAGCTCTGTCTCCTGGGCAGCCAGGCGGCTCGCGGCGCCTTTGTGTGGGACATCCAGCGGCTGGGCTCCTCTTACAAGCACCGTTTGGCCTGAGCCCGTGAGGGCGGTGAGGGCGTCTCCCTGGCTGGGCAGACCTCAGGCCTGACCTGGGCTGGGAACCCCACGGTGGGCAGGCCTGCGAGGAGGAGCCCCCGACTCTCCCCTGCTGCCAGCCAGGAATCCTTGCCCAGCGCCTGTGGCCCACCTGCTCCGGGAGGGGCCATTCCTTCGCCCCAAACCCCGGGGTGGAGGCAGTGTCTGTGGTCACCCAAGGTCTTTGCTGCCAGTGCAGCGTCTCCAGCCCGCCGGGGTCAGCGAGCTGGCCTGTGTCCCTGGCGCGCTGACGGGCCTTCTCAGGGGGAGCAGGTCCCTCTCGGGCAGCGAAAGCCCCTGACATGGGCTGGAAGCCCCCGGTCCAGAGCTGCCGTGCAGACCGGCAGACGCCCGGAAGCCTGGTGACACCTGGGCCCTGGCATGGCAGCCCAGGCTGCAGGGACAGGGACTGGTGAGCTGTTGGCAGCCCTGACCCCTCCTCTTTTAAAGGAGAGCCCTCCTGGCCCCGGGAGCGGACCCTGGTTGCGGTGAAGCCGGACGGGGTTCAGCGGCGACTCGTGGGCGAGGTGATCCAGCGCTTTGAGAGACGAGGCTTCAGGCTGGTGGGGATGAAGATGCTGCAGGTGCCAGGGCTGGGCCTGGGGGCATCCCTGGGCGGCTGGGGGGCCTGGGCGCATCCCTGAGGGCCCAGGGGCACTGCTCCGCCCGGCACTGCTCCGGGCAGTGCAGGGAGTGTTGGGCCGTGGGGCCTGAGGGCGAGAGGCTGCGGAGGCTCCGGGAGCTCTCTGTTCTCCCCCAACGCTACCCAGGTGCCCGAGAGCATCCTCACTGAGCACTACCAGGACCTGCAGGGGAAGCCGTTCTACCCAGCCCTCATCCGCTACATGAGCTCCGGGCCTGTGGTGGCCATGGTACGGCGGGCCGAGGTGGAGAGGGCGCCTGTGGGTGCTTCCCACCCCGCCCTAACCTTTGTCTCTGCCGCAGGTCTGGGAGGGCCACAACGTGGTGCGCGCCTCAAGGGCCATGATAGGAAACACCGACTCCTGCGAGGCCGCGCCCGGCACCATCCGGGGCGACTTCAGTGTACACATCAGCCGGTACGGGGCCCTGGCACCGGGCACCGCTGCAGGGCGACACGTGCCACTCCTGGGTGGGGTGCTGGGATGTCCTCGAGGTCAGCTAGCCCAGCTCCCTCACGGCTTGGAAGACCACGCAGGAAGCCCCTTGTGCTGCAGGTCCTCTCATCACTGTTATCCCAGGGGCTGGCATGCAAAGGCCAGGAGGAAAATGAGGCTGGGGTCTGGGAGGTGTGGCTGGAAGCCAGCTCTCCAGCTCCCGTCACCCTGTCCCCTCTGCACACCCCCCAGCTTGGTCCCCTAGACAGAGGGGGGCAGGGAGGCAGCAGACTGTCCCTGAGACCCCCGGGGCACACTGGAGCCTGACCTTTCTGCCCGTTGCCTGGCACAGGAACGTCATCCATGCCAGTGACTCTGTGGAGGGGGCCCAGAGAGAGATCCGGCTGTGGTTCCGGAGCGGTGAGCTGCTGGACTGGGTAGCCGGGGACCACCAGAGCTGCACCTATCCAGCCTGAGGGCCCACGCTGCCCCTGGACGCTTCAGTGGCCACCCAGGACCAACTACCTCGGTCAACAAGAACTCAGGCCACACCCACACCTGACTACCCCAGCCACTTCCTGTTCGCTTGCTGCCCAGAGAAGTTTGAGCCCCAAGTGTATGTGCCTTTCCACAGTTGAAGCCAGCCTAAGATTGGACCCAGTCCTCTCCAGAGAGCCAGGGCACCCGCGGGGGCCCCCTCTCTCCCAGAGGAGACATTAAAGTTCACTGTGGCCTATGTGGTGGTGGTGCCGTGCCGTCTGTGTCAGCGCGGGCCCATGTGGTGGGGGGGCTGTCTCAGCGGCAGGGAGAACACTGCTATGCAAGTCTGATTACGTTTTTTTTTTTTTTAAAGCTTATTTATTTGAAAGGCGGAGCAAAAATTTTCCATCCACTGGTTCGTGCCTCAAATGTTCACAACAGCTGAGGCTGGGCCAGGCCAAAGCAGGAGTGTAGAACTCCATCCAGGTCTCCCCCCGGGTGGCAGGGCCCAGTGCTGCCTCCCAGGGTGCCCGTCGTCCGGAAGCTGGAACCCGAGTGGAGTCGCTGGGATTTCAGCCAGGCACGCCGACACGGCAGTGGGTGTTCCAAGCAGCAGCTTCGCCTGTTGCTTCCCAGTACCTCCCTGGTCTCTCTGACGTGTTGCTAACGTCTGGGCACACGCTGACTCCCCAGCAGCTGCAGGCGGGTCTCGCGTGGGAAGCCGGCGTGGGACACTGCAGTGAGCGCTGCCGGCTCCCAAGCAGCACCCTAGCCGCTACGGTGCAGGAGATGCACCGACCTCCAAGCTTGGCATCTGGGCTGGGGGTCTGGGCTGGGGTCGCAGGATCCTGCAGGGTCGCACACGGCCGGAGCCGGCGCCCGGTTCCAGGACCTGTCAGCTGCGCTGTGAAGGCCGGACGGTCCCCAGGCGTCCATCCTCGCCCGCTCTCAGGTCTGGTGCTGACAGACGTTTCTAGAACGAGAGGTGGCGACCGGGCGGCTCACCACAGGCACAGGCCCGGCACCGAGCGACAGCGGCCCGCGGCGGAGCCCCGCCCACCTCCGCTCCGCCTCCGCTCAGCCCAGCCCCGCCCCACTTCCGCCCCGTCCCGCCTCAGCCCCGCCCCGCCTCCCTGCCTCAGCCCCGCCCCGCCCCGCCTCAGCTCAGCCCCGCCCCACTTCCGCCCCGTCCCGCCTCAGCTCCGCCTCCGCCTCCCTGCCTCAGCCCAGCCCCGCCCCGCCTCAGCTTCGCTTCCGCCTCCGCCCCGCCCCCGTCCCGCCTCAGCTCCGCCTCCGCCACACTCCTCTTCAGCTCCGCCCCACTCCTCCTCAGCTCCGCCCCACCTCGCCTCAGCTCCGCCTCCGCCTCCCTGCCTCAGCTCCGCCCCGCTCCGCCTCAGCCACGCCCTTCCCCTTCGCTTAAGCTCCGCCTCACATCAGCCACGCCCCTTCCCCTTCGCTTCAGCTCCGCCTCGTCTCGGCCCCGCCCCCGCCCCGCCCCTGCCCTCGCCTCGCCTCAGCTTTCTGGTCCCCGCCTCAGCCCCGCCTCCGCCGCAGTGCGCCTGCGCAGAGAGCTTCCCGGGCTCCGGCTGGACCGCGGTGGGCGCTCTCGGCGCTGTCTCGGCGCGCTCCGGCGTCATGGCTCGGCCGCCTCCCGACGTGGAGGAGGACGACTGTCTCCCTGAGTACCGCCACCTCTTCTGCCCGGACCTGCTCCGGTGAGCCCGGCGCAGAGAGGACCTGGGACCGTGGGGCGGGCCGGGGCGCGCGGACCGGTGTCCTGCAGCCCTGGGGACCGCGGCGGGCCGGGGGCCGCCTCGGCTCTCTCCACGGAGCATGTCGGGTTGGAAGCAGTGTTCCCCAGAAAGCCTGGAAGGCCCGGCCGTTTCGCGGAAGCCCTGCGTGCTCCTGGCCACGGGGCTGGGTCAAAGTGCCAGTGGAGGCCAAAGTCCTGCCCTGGCCGCCAGCCGCCTTCGATTTATCTATTGGGAAGGCAGAGTGCCAGAGGGAAACAGATTCTGCGTTGGCCAGTTCGCTTCCCAAATGACAGCATCGGCCGAAGCCGGGAGCCCGGGCGGGTCTCCCCGTGGGTGCAGGGGCCCAAGCACTTGGGACGCGTGCGCTGGCAGGGAGCCGGATGGGAAGGGAGCAGCCGGGGCTCGAATGAGCACCCCGACTTAGCCTGGCCACGGCGCCGGCCCCGCGGGGGCCTTCGTAAGGAGCCTTCTTCCTGTCTCAGGGACCAGGTGGCCTTCATCACGGGTGGCGGCTCCGGGATCGGGTTCCGGATCGCCGAGGTTTTCATGCGGTAAGTACCACGTGGCGGTCCCTCCCCGACCCTGGCTTCGAGCTGGGCAGGATGCAGCGGGCGGTGAAGCGTCCGGGGTTAGGGTTAGGGGTCCGGGTGCCTTAGTGAGTCGGGGAGGCGGCCAATGCTGCCCTGAGGTCGGCTGGGGCTCTGGGTTCTCCCTGACATCACTGGGGACTGAGCCTTGGCCTTGGAGCTGCTGCAGTCTTGAGACACAAGTTCTGTGCTCTCGGGCTGGGGTCTGCCACTCGTCCCTCACCGCGCAGAGGCCTGGCGCTAGTTGGGCGCCTGCTGTGGTTCCCCAGGCCCCTGCTTTCCGTATGTAAGAGCTTTCGGGATTCCTCTGTCCCTGGGCCACCGTCCAGCAGATGGTTCTGTGCGTGGCCACCGCACTCAGGCTGCTTCAGAGTTGGGTGGGACGGTGAGGTTCTGGCCGAGCTGGTTGGGCAGTGGGAGCTGTGAGGCTGAGTTTGCCAGGAGGTGGGGCGGGCGAGGCACCCTGAGTGGGCCTCTGTCAGTGGGGCTCACCGGGGCACCCAGGAGGCCCTGTGCAGATATGTGGGCCTGGTGTTGGTGGCTCGTGTGGCTGAGACACCGCTCGAATGGCCTAGCCCGAAGACCCTGAACGAGAGGCCAGCTCCCCAGAGCTGCTCAGCCCTGCCCAGCCCCTGTGCCTCTGCCATCCGTGCCTGCAGCCCCTGGCTGTGTTCCCACCTAAGACCCTTTGGGGAGCCCTGCTCGGAGCACCCGGCTGGTCCTCACGCCTTGTGTCTGGTTTTGCAGGCATGGCTGCCACACAGTCATCGCCAGCAGGAGCCTGCCGAGAGTGTCGACGGTGAGACGGCCTCTCCTGGGGCCCCATCCGCGGGTGGCTGTGGGCGTCCTGAGCCTGGGCTGGGAGGGTCCCGAGACCCAGGAGTTGGTGGTCCCCGGAGGTGCTCCTCTCAGCCATGGAACCTCAGAAGTGGCCTCCGGGAGACACCTTGGCTTTTTGAGCACTCAGATTATTGGGTCCTGTAGGCCCGCAGATTGGGGGTGGTATGGCCCCAAGGGAGGTGTCTCTGGGCTCTTCAGAATTATGAAGCTGGCACACAAGATTTGGGAACAGATGGGCCTCTCTGGTGCCACTGCTGGTCTTGGCAGGAGCTTGGAGTCAGCTAGAATTGCCATTGATGTCCTGAACTTTGTGACAGGTGGCAGGTGGGGGTAGGGGCACAGGATGTCCTGACCAATGTCCAGCAGGGTTCGTGGCCCCAGGGAGTGGCCTCCGCAGCCTGGGCCGCGGCCCTGAGGCTCTGGTAGGGTCCTGCTCCGCTGGCTCAGAAGGCCAGTTGTTCAGGCCCAGACCGCTGGGCTGTCATCCACTGCCCTTCCTGTCCGGCTTCCAGGCTGCCAAGAAGCTGGCTGCTGCCACCGGCCAGCGCTGCTTGCCTTTGTCTATGGACGTCCGAGATCCCCCAGCAATCATGGCTGCTGTGGACCAGGCACTGCGGGAGTTTGGCAAAGTCGACATTCTCGTTAACTGTGAGTCGGCCAGGGGCTTCTGAAGGGTCAGCAGTCCCGGCTCTGGCGCTGGGGTCGGGTCTGGCCCAGCCTCAGCACCGGCCCCGGGCTCAGCTGCACCTGCTCCATCCACGTGCCTGGCTCTGGGCCTGTATCCCAGGCTTGCTGGTTTTGGATGATCGGTCAACACAGCCTCAGCTGCAGTAGGTGCCCTACATGCAGCTAAATCCGAGTCAGGAGCGCCCTCGTGTCCTGAACTTTGTTAAAATAGCAGCCACTACAGGGCCATCGTGGTGGTGGAGCTGGTGAAGCGGCCTTTGACACCCCCATCCCGTATCTCAGGGCCACTGTGAGACCTCGCGCCCACGTTTCTGACCCCCGCTTCCTACTAACACCTGGGAAGGCAGCGGACGGTGGCCCAGATGAACAGTTTTAAAAATGGGGTGGGTGGGCCATAAGAGCAAGCTTGGGATGCCTGCGTCCTGTCTTGCAGTGCCTGGCTTCACGTGTGGGCCCTGCTCCTGACGCGTTTCCCAGTGGTGCGCATCCAGGCTTGCACCAGGTGACGGCTCCAGTGCATAGGAGATCTGGATTCATTTCCTGGCCTGTGCCTTTGGTTTGGCCCAGCCCGGGCTATTTGTAGGGTGAACCAGTGAAAGGAAAATTTGCCTCTGTCTCAAATAAAACGAAGTAATCGGGGCTGGCACTGTGGCTCACTTGGTTAATCCCACCTGCGGCGCCGGTATCCCATATGGGCGCCAGGTTCTAGTCCTGGTTGCTCCTCTTCCAGTCTGGCTCTCTGCTGTGTCCCGGGAAGGCAGTGGAGGATGGCCCAAGTGCTTGGGCCCTGCACCCGCATGGGAGACCAGGAGGAAGCACCTGGCTCCTGGCTTCAGATCAGCACAGCTCCAGCTGTGGTGGCCATTTGGGGAGTGAACCAATCTCTCTCTCTCTCTCTCTCTCTCTCACTGTTTGTAAACTCTACCTGTCAAATAAACAAAAACAAAGAAATCACTTTTTTTAAAATACAGATTTACAGAATACTTAAACAGATAGTACATGGAATTCCACATACCCATGCCATACAGTTTCCCCTATTCTTTCTTTTGTTAAGATTGATTTATTTGTTAAAAACCAGAGAAAGAGGGAGAGAAAGAGAGGTGTCTTCCATCAGCTAGTTCACGCCGCAAATGGTTGCAATAGCCAGGTCAGGCTGAAGACAGGAACCAGGAACTCCATCCTGGTCTCCCACATGGGTGACAGGGACCCAAGTACTTGGGCCATCATCTGGTTCCTTTCTGAGTACATCAGCAGGAAGCTGGATCAGCAGCAGAGCCGCTGGGACTTGAACTGGCGCTCCAGTACGGGATGCAGGCATCCCAAGCAGTGGTTTAACCTCGCGCGCCATGCTGACTCCAGTGACTCCTCTTATTAGCATCTTGTATTTGTTAAATGAATGAACCAATACTGCTGTGTTATCAAGTGTAGCCCACAGTTGACGTTAAGGTGCCCTGTTCGCTAAAACTTCCTTTTAAAGCATGCTGTTTGTAGCTCCTTGGGCTAACAGCACTCCAGCCGGGTTGGTGAGGACAGAGATGTGAGCTCTTTCAGTTCTAGGACTTAAGGAAATCTAAAATCAGGGCATTGGCAAGCTGTGTGCTCTCTGAGGCTCTAGGGGAGACTGTCCTGTGTCTTTCTCTTAATTATTTATCGGGAGAGAGAGAGAGAGAGAGATCCCACTCACTATTCATTCCCTAAATGCTTAATTGGCCAGGGCTGGCCTGGACCAAAGCTGGGGGTCAGAAATGAAATCGAGGTCTCCCAGGTGGTGGCAGGACCCCAGGGACTGCGCCATCACCACTGCCTCCCACTGTGCACCTGCAGGAACCTGCACAGGAGCCGATCCAGATATTCAGGCAGCGCTCCCACGGCACTCACGGGCGGCCCACCCTCGACTCAGTCCTACCTACGTTCTGTGGCTTGGGCTTGGCATTTCCTGGCCTGTGGTTATAACACTGCACTGCCTGTGTTCACCTGGCGTTGTGTGTCCTTGTGTCCCCCCAAGCCCCGCCCCCATGTGTCTTTGTGTCCCCCACAGCCCCTCCCCCGTGTGTCCTTGTGTCCCCCACAGCCCCTCCCCCGTGTGTCCTTGTGTCCCCCACAGCCCTTCCCCATGTGTCCTTGTGTCCCCCACAGCCCCTCCCCCGTGTGTCCTTGTGTCCCCCACAGCCCCTCCCCCATCCTTGTGTCCCCCACAGCCCCTCCCCCGTGTGTCCTTGTGTCCCCCACAGCCCCTCCCCATGTGTCCTTGTGTCTCCCACAGCCCCTCCCCCGTGTGTCCTTGTGTCCCCCACAGCCCTTCCCCATGTGTCCTTGTGTCCCCCCACAGCCCCTCCCCCATGTGTCCTTGTGTCCCCCACAGCCACTCTCCCTTCCTTGTGTCCCCCCACAGCCCCTCCCCCGTGTGTCCTTGTGTCCCCCACAGCCCTTCCCCATGTGTCCTTGTGTCCCCCACAGCCCCTCCCCCATCCTTGTGTCCCCCACAGCCCCTCCCCCGTGTGTCCTTGTGTCCCCCACAGCCCTTCCCCATGTGTCCTTGTGTCCCCCACAGCCCCTCCCCCTTATGTCCTTGTGTCCCCCACAGCCATTCTCCCTTCCTTGTGTCCCCCCACAGCCCCTCCCCCGTGTGTCCTTGTGTCCCCCACAGCCCTTCCCCATGTGTCCTTGTGTCCCCCACAGCCACTCTCCCTTCCTTGTGTCACTCCACAGCCCCTCCCCCGTGTGTCCTTGTGTCCCCCACAGCCCCTCCCCTGTGTGTCCTTGTGTCCCCCAAGCCCCTCCCCCATGTGTCCTTGTGTCCCCCACAGCCCCTCCCCCATATGTCCTTGTGTCCCCTCAGCCACTCTCCCTTCCTTGTGTCCCCCCACAGCCCCTCCCCCATCCTGTGTCCCCCACAGCCCCTCCCCCATGTGTCCTTGTGTCCCCCACAACCCCTCCCCCGTATGTCCTTGTGTCCCCCACAGCCACTCTCCCTTCCTTGTGTCCCCACAGCCCCTCCCCCATGTGTCCTTGTGTCCCCCACAGCCCCTCCCCTGTCTTGTGTCCCTCACAGCCCCTCCCGTCTTGTGTCCCTCACAGCCCCTCCCCTGTCTTGTGTCCCTCACAGCCCCTCCCCTGTCTTGTGTCCCTCACAGCCCCTCCCGTCTTGTGTCCCTCACAGCCCCTCCCCTGTCTTGTGTCCCCTCACGGCCCCTCCCCCGTCTTGTGTCCCTCACGGCCCCTCCCCCGTCTTGTGTCCCCTCACGGCCCCTCCCCCGTCTTGTGTCCCCTCACGGCCCCTCCTGTCTTGTGTCCCTCACGGCCCCTCCCCCGTCTTGTGTCCCTCACGGCCCCTCCCCCGTCTTGTGTCCCTCACAGCCCCTCCTGTCTTGTGTCCCTCACGGCCCCTCCCCTGTCTTGTGTCCCCTGCCACGCTGCCTCTGTGTGCTCCTCTGCGCTTGTGAGAACATCAGTTGCTGGGTTGTCCCCCCTGATTCTCTGTGACCCCCCCCAGTGATGACGTCAGTGAAGACCCAAACAAGGCCGCAGGGTTAGGCTTCAGCCTTTCTTTGGGGGACGTAATTCTCGTATCGTGTTTCTCAGGAAACACCCACACCTCCTCCTCCATCCACGAGGACCACCCTGGCGTCCTTTAACCCTGAACTTCCTGTAGGGGACTGGTCACTCATGGGCCCTCCTGTCAGGGCCGCTGCCCAGTGGTGTGGCCTCTTCCCAGGGCCCGGGCACGGTTTGTCTGCTCTGCAGGTGCGGCCGGAAACTTCCTGTGCCCCGCCGGCGCGCTGTCCTTCAACGCCTTTAAGACCGTGATCGACATCGACACCATCGGCACCTTCAATGTGTCTCGCGTGCTCTACGAGAAGGTCTTCCAGGTGGGTGTCCTCCTGGCTGGGCCCCCCCCCCGTGCTGGCCGTCTCCAGGCGGTGTCCTCGTGGCTGGGCCCCCCCCCCTGCTGGCCGTCTCCAAGCGGGTGTCCTCCTGGCTAGGCCGCTGCTGGCCGTCTCCAGGCAGTGTCCTCGTGGCTGGGCCCCTGCTGGCCGTCTCCAGGCGGTGTCCTCGTGGCTGGGCCCCCCCTCTGCTGGCTGTCTCCAGGCGGTGTCCTCGTGGCTGGGCCCCCCCTCTGCTGGCCGTCTCCAGGCGGTGTCCTCGTGGCTGGGCCCCCCCCCTGCTGGCCGTCTCCAGGCGGTGTCCTCGTGGCTGGGCCCCCCCTCTGCTGGCCGTCTCCAGGCGGTGTCCTCGTGGCTGGGCCCCCCCTCTGCTGGCCGTCTCCAGGCGGTGTCCTCGTGGCTGGGCCCCCCCTCTGCTGGCCGTCTCCAGGCGGTGTCCTCATGGCTGGGCCCCCCCTCTGCTGGCCGTCTCGAGGCGGTGTCCTCGTGGCTGGGCCCCCCCCCCCTGCTGGCCGTCTCCAGGCGGTGTCCTCGTGGCTGGGCCCCCCCTCTGCTGGCCGTCTCCAGGCGGGTGTCCTCGTGGCTGGGCCCCCCCTCTGCTGGCCGTCTCCAGGCGGTGTCCTCGTGGCTGGGCCCCCCCTCTGCTGGCCGTCTCCAGGCGGTGTCCTCGTGGCTGGGCCACTGCTGGCCGTCTCCAGGCGGGTGTCCTCCTGGCGGGGCCCCCGCTGGCCGCCGACTCACCACCTCATGCCCGTGCCTTGCAGAACCACGGCGGGGTGATCGTGAACATCACCGCGACCCTGGGTCTGCGGGGGCAGGTGCTCCAGGTGCATGCAGGCTCTGCGAAGGCGGCTGTGGGTACGGATGCCCCCGGGTCTGCCCGCCTGGTTCCCTGATCGTCTCTGGGCTGGCAATCCCCAGACTAGGCAGTGGAGAGGCCTGGCCTAGGTCCTGAGCCACCCGGCAGGCAGAGTAACCCACATTTCTCCCCATGTCCACCTCTTTCCTGCAGATGCTATGACACGGCACCTGGCTGTGGAGTGGGGGCCCCAGCACGTCCGTGTAAACAGCCTCGCTCCAGGCCCCATCAGCGGCACAGAGGGGTTACGGCGACTTGGTGAGACTCCTGGGGCACCCAACCCGGCAGGGTGTGTGGAAAAGCCTGTCGTTGTTAGGGCGTGGTGACGCTCATGGGGCCATCACCTTTCCCAGCTCAGGGAAGGGGCTGGCTGGTGCAGGGCCCCGGGGTCCTAGGGCTCAGCAGGGCCTGAGCCTCCTGTGCTCCTCCAGGTGGTCCCCAGGCCAGCAGGAGCACAAACGTCCCTGCGATCCCCCTGCAGCGGCTGGGGAACAAGACGGAGATAGCCCACAGTGCGCTATACCTGGCCAGTTCCCTGTCATCCTATGTGACCGGAGCCATGCTGGTGGCAGACGGCGGGACATGGCTGACGTTGCCAAATGAGGCCAGGAGGCAGGTGGATTCTGCACCGCTCGCTAAGCTCTAGGTAGGTGTGTGCCTCGGCACCCATGCCTTGTTGGGTGCTGCTGCTATGGAAGCACAGGGCCGCCTCCTCAGTGCTGCCCGGGGTGGACAGACATCCCCTTCAGGCTGTGCAGGACGTGGGGGCCAGCGCCACACGGCTTTCCCAAGGACCCTGGCTTCTGCCTGCGGTCCTGGCGGTGCTGGACGTGCAGCGAGTGGCATCGGAGGCAGAACTGCTCCAGGGGGTTCTGTGTGCCCTGGCCCGTCAGCGGGGCACAGCCGAGCAGAGCCCTGCCCCGGTCCAGATCCAGCAGTGCTTCCTGTGCCACGGCGGCCGCTGCTGAGCAGGAGTGACCAGTGAGCCCAGCTGCCCACCTGCCCAGCGGATGTCCGAGCACAGCTGCTAGTCTTGTTCCGAAACCACGTTTTCTTTTTTCAAATAATCGTCTTTCTACTATAAAAATACCTGTTCGTTGGACTTAGCAAAAGTTTTTAGAAGACAAAGGGTGATTACAAGCGTCCCTGGGGGGGTGGGCATCTGTCGCCATGGTTGGGGCACCTGCGTCTCACTGACGTCCCTGTGTTCACACCTCAGGCAGCAGGAGGTGGCGGCTCAGGCGTGCGGGTCCCGGACGCCCTCACGGAAGAAGACGCAGACAGAGCGCCTGGCTCCCGGCTCCGGCCTGGCACTGAGGGAGCGCGCCGGCCTTGGAAGGCGTCCGTCATCCAAATAAACAATCGCGACTGAGCACTTGTAGAGCTTGCAGTGGACTTCTTTCTGACATTAGGAAACCCAGAGCCCCGGTCTGGGGGAGGCCCCTGCTTCAGACATGGCTGAGCCCAGCCTCCGCCTGCTCTGTGGACTCAGCCCTGGCATGCGCACACGGACACGGGAGGGGCAGCGTACTCTCCATCCTCCTGTCGGGCAGAGGGCGCCTGACTGCACAGCCTGGTGCCCGACAGGCCTCCTGCCGTCTTCCCACTGTTCCAAACTGCAGATGTGTTCCGTTTCACTTGCTGTGAAGCAGGAGACAAGATTCGGGATCTGGGTGGAGTTCCCGAGCCATGAACCAGGTGCAGCCGGGTTCCCTGTATGGAAGTGTCAGAGTGGTGCACATGATTGTCACCAGCAGTCCTGTGGCCATTACACTGCAGTTGAGGCTTTAGCCAAGCTCCTTGTTCTGCCTGCCACCACCATGACCATGTCCACAGCATGCCTGATGTCTACCCTGGAGTCCAGATAAGGCCTCTGGCGGTCTTGACAAATAAGATTGGAAACGTGCAGCCACGTGGGGTCCGGGGTTCTTAATTTTTTTATTTTTTTGCCAGGCAGAGTGGATAGTGAGAGAGAGAGACAGAGAGAAAGGTCTTCCTTTTTGCCGTTGGTTCACCCTCCAATGGCCGCTGCGGCCAGCGCATCTCGCTGATCCAAAACCAGGAGCCAGGTGCTTCTCCTGGTCTCCCATGCGGGTGCAGGGCCCAAGGACTTGGGCCATCCTCCACTGCACTCCTGGGCCACAGCAGAGAGCTGGACTGGAAGAGGGGCAACCGGGATAGAATCCGGCGCCCCAACCAGGACTAAAACCTGGTGTGCCAGCGCCGCAAGGCGGAGGATTAGCCTGTTAAGCCACGGCGCCGGCCGAGGGGTCTGGGGTTCTTGGCCTAGTGGTTACACCCCAGAGTACCTGGGGCTGACGCCTGCTGCTTCCTGGATCCTGGGTGGCAGTGGTGAGACCTGCACTGACTTCCTGGCTCCTGGCTTTGGCCCCTAGCTGTGTCTTGCCACTGTGGGCACTTGGGGAGTGAATCAGTTAGTGGGGAGCTCTCTGCCACCCAAATAAATAAAAATTCAGAACAAAGCAACAGGAACACAAACATGTGAGCGGCTCTCTGGGACCCCACACCAGTGTGCCTGCGGGGCTGTCCTGTGTCTGGGACGTGGGGCCAGAGCGACCCAGGGCTCAGACCTGAGAGGTCTGGGAACCCTTCTGAGCCGTCCGCAGCCCTGCCTACTTCCGCCCTGAGGGCTGGGGCTGACCGAGGCTTCGCTCAAGTCATCTTGGAGCCTGACTCCTGCCCTCCCAGCTTCCCTTGCCGACAGAAACGCCCTGGTTCCCTGTGCAGCTGGTGAGGGGGTTGGGCCCCCCCAGGAGAGGCTGCAGCCCTGGGCAGAACCTCTCTTGAGCAGTGCACCCCTGGAATGAACCAGAAAGCCAGGGGTGCTTTTGGGAAGACGCCCTATCTAGTTCCTCAATTTCCTGTTTCTCATCCTCAAAGCGACAGGAGTTAGCAGCCTGGATCTTGGTCCTCCAGGGAAAACCTGTTCTCCCTGTTTGAGGACCCCAGGTGACCAGGCCTGCCCGGGCCAGTGCTGACCTGTCAGCTCCTGACTGATCCTGAGCCCTGGCGAGCAGCATGGGCAAGACCCCCCACTCTGCGAGCAGCTGGCCGTTTGCTCGGGGCTGGTTGTCAGCCTGTGCATGCGAGACCCTTCGGCCTCGCAGCCCAGCTGGTGAGTGAAGACCCCAGGGTCATCCCAGCTGAGCGCCCACCTGCTGTTTAAAGGTCACAGACCAGAAAGTGGTGGGGCCAAGGCCACCAGCTGAGGAGACAAACGGAAAAGTCCCCAAACCTTAGAAACAGCTGCCAGGCGCTGTGGGAGTGAGGCGGAGGTGGCAGTGAGATCTGTGGAAACCCCAGAGACTGGCTGTGGACCAGCCCTGCTGTTCTCCCAGGGGAGGAGGCCCACGGGTGCCCTCCAGGAAGTGGCCCTGGGGGTTGGCCTGCCAGCCATGACGACAAGGCTCCGCTGTCTTGGAAGACGATGGGAACACTGCCCGGTAATGGGGCTTGGGTAAGAAAAATAAATAAGTAAAGGCCACCTGGCGAGACTCACCGGCATGCCGGAAGCAGGCTCCCAGGCAGCCGCCACCTGCTACACACACAGTGAAGATACCTGCTCCCCTGCCCCGAACCTGGTTGCAAATAACTGGTTTGCTCTGGCACAGCCACTGGCCCAGAATGCTGGCCTGCAGGCCTAGAATGGCCGCTGTGGGCTCTGTGGTTGCAGGTGTGCCCAGCAGGTGCCATCTGCCCAGCGCCGAGGCTGGGGAAGACAGAGGAGCAGAAGGACCAGGTGTGTGCAGAGCCGTCGGTCCCGCCGGGCTCTGGTGGCAAAGAACTGGGCTGTGCGATTCAAGCAGCAGTCTCTCCCTGTGGGTGGGTGACGCCGACGCGGGGACAGCTGCGTCCCCCAGTGCCTGTCATCCCCAGCTCTGCTGCTGCCTCCAGCTCCCTCCACGCAGCCCCGGACGCAGTGAGGCGTCAGGCAGTCGGACCCCTGCCACCCACGTGGGAGACCTGCATGGAGTTCCTGCTCGGCCTCGACCCAGCCTAGTTCTGGCTGTCGCAGGCATCTGGGGAGTAAGCCGGTGGAATGGGGGCTCACTCTGTCTCTACCTCTCAAATTAACTTTTTAAAGGTTTATTGATTGGAAATGGAGAGTTAGAGAAAGAACCTTCGTCTGCTAGTTCACTCCGCAAATGGCCACAACTGCCAGGGCTGACCAGGCCAGGCCGAGCCAGGAGCTCAGAGCTTCTTCCCGGTCTCCCACGCGGGCCATCATCTGCTGCACTGGCACGCTGGCAGGAAGCTGGACTGACAGCAGAGTGGGGCTCCAGCCGAGATCCGAGTCCCAGGGGGCTGGGGAACCCACAGGGAAGCTAGGAGACAGTAGACAGTGCCCAAAGATGTAGTGAGAAACATTGTCAGAAATACGGAGAATGGGGCCGGCGCTGTGGCACAGCAGTGCTGGCAGCCCATATGGCGCCGGTTCAAGTCCCAGCTGCTCCACCTCTGATGCAGCTCCCTGCTAAAATGCACTTGGAAAATTAGTGGGAGATGGCCCAAGTGCTTGGGCCCCTGCACCCCATGGGAGATGGGCATGAAGCCCTGGATCCCGGCTTCGGCCTGGCCCAGCCCCCGCTGTTGCGGCCATTTGGGGAGTGAACCAGCGTACAGAAGATTTCTCTCTCTCTCCCTTTTCTCTCTCGTCTGTAACTCTTTCAAATAAATAAATATTTAAAAAACAAAAGAAATATGGAGAATCACTCTGCAAGTGACTTGGACATGTTTGCCCAGTGGGAAGGGAGTGACAGGAGTCAGATCTGTTTCTTCCACTTTGGGGCTGGTTGGGTGGGGAGTGCAGGATGCGCCACCCAGGAGCGCAGGGCCTGGGGGGCGCTGGAGAGACTGTCACCGGAGTGAAATGCTAAAGAAGAAAGCCATCGAAACCTTGGGCTGAGTCAGAGGAGCGAAAGGCCTCACAAACCCGCGTTCTGTTTTTACTCAGAAATGCACTTTCCCAAATTTGAAGGTGAGAAGAAAAATCTTTACCCGCTGAATAAAATATCAGTAAACACAAGTGGGGCTCCGTGCAGCCACCGACTTCCCTGTAAGTGTACCTATTGAGTAGGAAATGACAGTCTCGTTTTCAAAATTATCAATTAAGAATACTTGGCATGGGCCAGCATTCCGGCATAGCGGGTAAAACCTGTGATGCCGGCATCCCATGTGGGTGCCTGTTTGAGTCCCGGCTGCTCCACTTCCACTCCAGCTCTCTGCTACGGCCTGGGAAAGCAGCAGAAGACGGCCCAATACTCGGGCCCCTGCACCCACGTGGGAGACCGGATGAAGCTCGGCTCCTGGTTTTGGCCTGGCCTAGCCCTGGCTGTTGTGGTCATTTGGGGAGTGAACCAGCTGTTGGAAGATCTTTCTCTCTCTACGTAACTCTTTCAAATAAATAACAAATTAAAAAAAAAAAAAAAACTTGGCAGTTTTTTCTTACAGCTGAATTAGGTATAATTAATGTATGGGTCTGCTTTTTGCCACTTGAGGTAAAATAGCCAACAGGAGCTCACAGTGGAGGATACAGGACCAGGGTCCCTGCAGCCTGTGCCCAACAGAGGTGGGACTCAGAGCAGCCAAGCAAAAATGGAACTCCAATAGCCAGCCCACCCTGTAGTGGCCTAAACACCTCCCCTCAGGCCCAGGAACCAGACCACCATTGCATGCAGCCTCCACCTTACTCAACACCATGAGGACTTAAGCATCTCCATGCTTTCCATTCTGGGGAGACAAGTTCTGCTGTCTCCATGACAACTGACATAGGATAAACTGGTCATAGGCAGAACATCTGACTGACATGTGTCTAGCTCTGAGAACCCATCAGCACAGTCAGGGTTATGCGTATACCCCCACTGCTTGACAACTTGTCCCATCCCTGGTAACGACTCCCTCCCCTGTCCCTAACTCCTTAGCCTCATGGGACCACGTTGTGCTGTCACTATGGGTCCCTCTGCATTCCCCAGAATTCCACATAATCATACAACATGTACTCTTTTCTGTCTGGCTTAAACATTTTTTTTTTTGAAAAGTAGGAAGTCAGGCCGGCGCCGCGGCTTACTTGGCTAATCCTCTGCCTGCGGCGCCAGCACCTGGGTTCTAGTCCCGGTTGGGGTGCCAGATTCTGTCCCGGCTGCTCCTCTTCCAGTCCACTTCTCTGCTGTGGCCCGGGAGTGCAGTGGAGGATGGCCCAAGTGCTCGGGCCCCTACACCCACATGGGAGACCAGGAGAAGCACCTGGCTCCTGGCTTCGGATCGGCGCAGTGCACTGGCTGTAGCAGCCATTTGGGGGGTGAACCAACGGAAGGAAGACCTTTCTCTCTGTCTCTCACTGTCTGTAAACTCTACCTGTCCCCCCCCCCCAAAAAAAAAAAGTAGGAAGTCAGAGCTAGACAAACAGTGAGGGAGTGCCTACCCTCTGGTTCATGCCCCAAATGCCAGCAACAGCTGGGGCTGGGTCAGGTGGAAGCCAGGAACCAGGAACTCAATCCAGGTCTCCCAAGCACTTGAGCCAACACCTGCTGCCTCCAGGGTGCACTGCACAGGGCGTTGGACCTGGGAGGGCACTCCACCAATGCACAACACCCCCCCCAACCCGAGTCTTATGACCTTTTGCACAGGGGCCCTCCACTCACTGGGCTCACTGGTTCTGCAGCGGTGGTCTGGGAGGAGTGTGGTTTTGGACGCCCTCTGCTGGTGTTTTCAACACGGATGAAGGAGGCTGTCCTTCAGGGTGGACACTCAGGCCCTGGAGGATGTGGCCAGACACAGGGGCTCCTGTGTGGGAGAAGAGGCCCCCATGAGGAAGGGACACCTGTCCAAAGGTGAGAACTGTAGCCGGCACCGCGGCTCACTAGGCTAATCCTCTGCCTGCGGCACCAGCACCCCGAGTTCTAGTCCCGGTTGCTCCTCTTCCAGTCCAGCTCTCTGCTGTGGCAGTGGAGGATGGCCCAAGTGCTTCGGCCCTGTGCCCGCGTGGGAGACCGGGAGGGGGCGCGTGGCTTCTGGCTTCGGATCGGTGCAGAGCACCGGCCACAGTGCACTGGCCGTAGCGGCCATTTAGGGGGTGAGCCAACGGAAAAGGAAGACCTTTCTCTCTGTCTGTCTCTCTCTCTAACTCTGCCTGTCAAAAAACAAACAAACAAAAACCCAAAAACACAAACAAACAAACAAAACAAAACAACGATAACAAAAACCAAAGGTGAGAACTGTAGGAAGAGGCGTTGGGCTTGAGAGCCCCCTTTCTCAGGTGCGCATTTCCATGCTGCTTGGTTGCCCTGCCCCTTCAAACTGAGGCCCCAGCACAGGCCTCCAGCAGCACAGGGCCAGCCCTCCCCAGGGTACGCTGGCCCCAGCACGGGCCTCCAGCAGCACAGGGCCAGCCCTCCCCAGGGTACGCTGGCCCCAGCACGGGCCTCCCGCAGCACAGGGCCAGCCCTCCCCCTGCTCAGCCTCCCCAGGGTACGCTGGCCCCAGCCAGGCCTCCAGCAGCACAGGGCCAGCCCTCCCCCTGCTCAGCCTCCCCAGGGTACGCTGGCCCCAGCACGGGCCTCCAGCAGCACAGGGCCAGCCCTCCCCCTGTTCAGCCTCCCCAGGGTACGCTGGCCCCAGCCAGGCCTCCAGCAGCACAGGGCCAGCCCTCCCCCTGCTCAGCCTCCCCAGGGTACAGTGGCCACCTGTCCCGAAGTGTGTGGACTGAGCTTCTAGCCGCAAGGCACCCACAAAGCTGGACGACGCAGGCCCTGCTGTGGCACTTCTGGGAGCCCTCCTAGGAAGGGGCTGCTTCACACACCTGCTTTGCCCCTGCCCTCTAGGCCCCCTTCCTCCACACTCAGACGCACACAGATTACTTCCAAATACTTAAACCTGCTGGGCCGGGCATCTGGCCTAATGGTGAAGATGCCAATTAGGATGCCTGCAACCTTGGGGCTGGTGCTGTGGCAGGGGGTTAAGGTGTGGCTACAACGCCTACATCCCATGTGGGCACCGGTCCAATTCCCCGCTGCTCCACTTCTGATCCAACTGCCTGCTGATGGCCTGGGAAAGCAGAAGATGGCCCGAGTCCCTAGGCTCCTGCCATGTGGGGGACCAGGAGGAAGCTCCTGGCTTTGGCTTCGCCCAGTCCTGGCTGTTGCAGCCACTTGGGGAGTGAACCAGTAGATATAAGAGCTCTCACTCTGTCTCTCCCTGTCTGTAATTCTTTTAAATAAAATGAATAAACCTTAAAAAATAACAAGATGCCTGCATCCACAGCAGAGTATCTGGGTTTGATTATCGCCTCTGCGCTCGACTCCAGCCTCCTTCTAACCCAGACCCCGGGAAGCAGTGGTGAGCCGTAAGCGGGTTCCTGCCTCCCACGAAGCTCCAGGCTTCCAGCTTGTTTCTGCCTAGTTCAGGCCACGGTGGGCACTTGGGTTAAGCCACCATGAGATTCCAGCATCCCATAAGGGTGCTGGTTTGAGGCCCGGTTGCTCCACTTCAGATCTAGCTTCCTGCTAATGTGCCTGGGAGGGCAGCAGATAGCCTATGTGCTTGAGCCCTTTGCCACCTACAGGAGACCTGGATGAAGTTCCCAGCTCCTGGCTTTGGCCTAGGTAGTTAAGCCGCGTGGGAGTTCCTGGCTACTTTGTTGTTGTTAAGATTTGTTTATTTGGAAGGCAGAGTTGCAGAGGGAGGAGATACAGAGGGAGAGCTTCCATCTGCTGGTTCACTTCCCACGTGGGTTCAGGGGCCCCAGTACGAGAGCCGTCCTGTACTGCTCTCCCAGTTCCATCAGCACAGGGCGCTCGATCAGAAGTGGAGTGGCTGGGACTTGAACCAGGAGCCTGGAAACTCCCCTCACCCTTCTCCCTCTCTCTGCTTTTCAAATAAAACGCGTTCTATTCAATTTCCTTGCTCTAAGGACATCCACAGAGTTCAGATTTTTGTAACATCAAACACTTCAGGGTTTTGTCTGAAGAAAAGTCAGGAGAGCCAGTGGAAAAGAAAGAAAAGGCTGCCATTGGCCGAGCAGAGTGGGCTCCAGGGGCCGACACAGCGTCAGCCGCTGAACGCACTGGGGCTAAGTGCGACCCAGACACCACGGCCACTGCGCACCGAGTGGGGAGAGGCTAAGGCAGTCTGCTACAGCTTCGCGTGTGTCCTCCTGGTGTGACCACATCCAGCTTGCCTGTCCCGACCCCCGGCCCCCTTTGAGGTCTCCTGCCTCACTTGCTCCCTCCCTGTTGGCTGTGCCACCAGCTTGGCTCCCCCCCTCACCCCCCGGGCCAAAGGTCCCCAAGAAAGGGAACAAGGTGGCCCACGGGCTGGGTGAGCTCCAAACCGCTGGGTCAAGCACCTTCCAGATCACTTCCACGAGATCGGCAGCTGGGACCTGCCCCTCCCTTCCTTCAGGGCCGGGCAGTCGGAAGGGCAGCAGGCGCTGCTCAGGGCTGGTCTGTCGCCGGGGAGCCCTGGGTCTGAATGGCTGGCCTGCTGCGGGGAACTGGTCTTTACTCTGGTCCTGCTGCCCCGGCCTGGTTCTAGCGCTGGCACAGCGGCAGGAAAGAGCCTCCGGGTGGGCCCTGGGCCCTGGGCCGTGGGGCTCCAGCCTGGGGGCGATGGTCCAGCGAGCGAGCGAGTCCAGGTTGAATCGGCGCTGGCCCAGCCGAGGCCTGGCTGCTGCAGGCATTTGGGCGCACCCAGCTCCCCAGCCTTCCGGGGCTCCGGTCTCTCCCGGTCCATCCCCACGCAGCAGGGCGGCTCTGCACAGTGTGTGGCCCAGGGGGAGCTCTGGCCGAGCCGGCGCAGCGGCGACCCCTCCTCTTTCTCCGCAGGGCACCCTGGCCCGGGCCGCTCTCCCCGCCACACCCTGCCCGGGGCGTCGGCGGACAGGGACGCCGGACACGCCGCGCTCCGCGCTCCAGCCCAAGGCCGCAGCTCCGCACCCGTCACGCCGGCCCGCGATGCGCGAGGACTCAGCCTCCGCGCAGCCCGCGCGCGGCGCTTGACGCTCACCCCGCGCCGGCGCAGCTCCCTCCGCGTCGCCGCCGCGCGTGGGTGTGCGGCGCGCACAGGTTCGAGGCCCGTCCTCGCGCGCCCCGCGCTGGTGACTTCACGCCGGCACCCGCAGCCGCCCGACGCCCGAGGCCCAGAAATCCCGGCCGGAGCCGCCGAGAAGGCCGAAACCACCGACGCCCAGAGCCCGCGAACCCCGCCGCGGCGCCAGGCCGCCGCCCCCTGCGCCCCTATTTATAGACAGCCGGGGGGCGGGGCCGGCCGGCGCCCGGCGTGCTGACGTCACGCCGGCGGGCGGGGCCGGGCGGCGGCCGCGGCGTTCGCTGCTCGGGTACCGCGGGCGCCGCATCCTCCTCAGCCGCCGCCGCCTCGGGTCCTCGCCTCGCGCGCCCCGCGGCCCCGGCGCCGCTGCCGGGCTCTCGGCGTCCTCCGCGGCTGCTGCCGCGCCCGCCGCCATGGGCCCGCGCCCTCCGCGCCGCCGGGCCGAGGGCCGCTGAGGCGCGGTGCGAAGATGGGCGAGGGCGGAGCAGGGCCCGAGTGCCAGCCGGAGCAGCCCGGGCGCCCCGCGCGCGCCCGCCCGCGCCGCCGCGGGGATGCCCGCGCCCGCCGCCGCGCCCTGAGCGCCTTTGTCTGCCGCCCGCGCCGCCCGCCGTACCACTAGCCTCGCGGGCCCGCGCCGGGGCCGGGGGCGCGCCCCGCAACATGGAGCCGGGCCGGCCGGCCTCCCCTCCGGGCCCCGACTCGGAGCCGGGCGCGTCCGCCGGGCCGGCCCCGGGCCCCTCGGAGTGCGCTGAGCCGGCCCCGGGGCTGGAGGACCCTCAGGACAGCGGGCCGCCCAGCCGCGGCGCGCGGGGGCGGGATGCCGGGGCCCCGAGCCTCCTGGCCCGCCAGGCCGCCTGCCCGGACCCCGACCCGCGTTCCGAGATGGCGTCCCCGGAGCCCGACCCGCCTTTCTCCTGGACCGAAGGCCCGGACGACTGTGGTCTGCCGCCTTGCCCGGAGAGCCCGGCTTTCTGCGTGCAGGCTCCGGCTCTCAGCTTCGGTGTGCGGGACGCGGCCGGCCTGTTCCCCGCCTTCCCCGCGCCTGCGGCGGACGAGCTGGCGCCGGAGGTGGGTCGGGCGTCCCCGGAGCAGCCCCTTCCTGGCGAGCCCGCGGGGTGTCCGGAGGACGGCCCCCGCCTGCGAGCGGTGTTCGACGCCCTGGACGGGGACGGGGACGGCTTCGTTCGCATCGAGGACTTCGTCCAGTTCGCTATGGCCTACGGGGCCGAGCAGGTGAGCGGCACGGGTAGGCCCGGGGATTCTGCGTTCTCTCATCCGCCGCTCCGCCCTGGGAGGCCCCCGCCTCCCTGTCCTGCCCAGGGCCGCGTCCCAAGGCCAGCTCCCGGCGTAGGGTCCTGCGCCAGGCCGCCCGAGGCGTGGCCGGAGTCCCCTTGCCCCGTGGGACCCTCCCGGGGGACGCCCCTTGTGAGCGCAGTTGCTTGCCTGTGTGTGGCTGGGTTAGGTTCTGCGGCCCCTTGACCTCTGGGCCACGACAGCGACCCCTTAACCTGCGCGCCGGGGAACGCTGTGGCAGCTCCCTGGGGATGAAGTGTTGGGTTCTGTGCCTCCTGCGGGCAGGAGGTGGGCATGAGCCTGGAGCTCACGGAGGTGCTGTCTGGCACTGGTGGGGTGCGCAGGCCGAGTGCACCGGCCAGTGCCCGGGGCCGGCGCCGACCGGAGAAGGTCACTTGCTGAAGTTAGGTGAAGATGCCCCAGTGCTGTGCGTGCGCGGCCAGCCAGGGAAATCGAATGATTACCCGTGTGCGTATTTTGCTTACAGGTGGGGAACCTCTAGCGTCCGTCTGCTACTTTTCGTGTTCTTTGACTTCTCACGAATACACACTTTCGTTAAGTGAGTGTTCAGGTACATATGCGCGTACACGCCTAGAGGTTTTTGAAAACAGGCAGAGTGGGCCCTGCTCTGCAGAACAGTTGGTGTGAAGAGCTGGGACCCACGTCAGGGCTGCTTGCTTCCACAGCCTGGAGGATGTCCGGGCACCTGCTGGGCACCCCCGTCGGTGTTGGGTCAGTGGAGTGCCATGTGCTTGGGCGGCTCTGTCAGGGTGAGCCTCCCTCTGATGGCAGAGACGTGTGACAGGATTCCTCCCGAGTGGCCTGATGGGGACTGCTGCTTCAGGTTCTTTTTTTTTTTTTTTTCTTCATGACTTAGTTATTTGAAAGGTAGATAAACACACACACGGGGTGGGGGGAGATGGGGGAGATATCCCATTGGCTGGGTCACTCCCTAAATGGCTGCAAAGGCTGGGGCTGGGCCAAGCTGGAGCAGGGAGCCAGGAGCTCCATCTGGGTTTCCCACGTGGGCGGCAGGCGCCCTAGGACTCGACGCCATCTCTCGCTGCCTTCTCAGGGATGCTGGGGGGAATCGAATCAGGAGAAGGGTACTCAGGCCTCAACTGGCGCTTTTGTGCAGGATGCTGGTGCTGCTGTGGCCCCTTGACCTGTGTGCCACGACACCTTGACCTGTGTGCCACGACACCTTGACCTGTGTGCCACGACACCAGCCCTTGACCTCTGGGCCACGACAGTGGCCCCTTGATCTGTGTGCCACGACACCAGCCCTTGACCTCTGGGCCATAACACCGGCCCCTTGACCTCTGGGCCACGACACCGGCCCCTTGACCTCTGGGCCACGGCCCCTTGACTCTGGGCCGCGACGCCAGCCCCTTGACCTCTGGACCACGGCCCCTTGACTCTGGGCCGCGACACCAGCCCCTTGACCTGTGTGCCACGACACCTTGACCTGTGTGCCACGACACCAGCCCTTGACCTGTGTGCCACGACACCAGCCCTTGACCTCTGGGCCACAACACCAGCCCTTGACCTCTGGGCCACGACACCGGCCCCTTGACCTCTGGGCCACAACAGCGACCCCTTAACCTGTGTGTCATGACACCGGCCCCTTGACCTCTGGGCCACGGCCCCTTGACTCTGGGCCGCGACGCCAGCCCCTTGACCTCTGGACCACGGCCCCTTGACTCTGGGCCGTGACGCCAGCCCCTTGACCTCTGGACCACGGCCCCTTGACTCTGGGCCGCGACGCCAGCCCCTTGACCTCTGGGCCACGG
Source organism: Lepus europaeus (assembly GCF_033115175.1). Classification (NCBI taxonomy): domain Eukaryota; kingdom Metazoa; phylum Chordata; class Mammalia; order Lagomorpha; family Leporidae; genus Lepus; species Lepus europaeus. The sequence continues at coordinate 417,811 of NC_084847.1, forward strand.
CCCCTTGACTCTGGGCCGCGACGCCGGCCCCGTGGTTCAGGTTCTAACGGTGCAGCGTACCTCCTCCAGTGCAGTCTTGCTTCTTGGACGGGTGATGTCAGGGCAGTTTGTCCTTTACTGTGGCTGGAGTGCTTTAGAAGCTGGTGGGAAGCTCACTGTGTTCAGTGGCTCCTCACCACAGTTCTTAGAGGTGGTGCCTAGGCCAGCAGGATCTGTTCCCACTTTTCAGTAAGAAACCGGAAGCCCAGAAAGGTTTAGTAACTTCCCCAAGGCATCACAGATAGTGCTGGAATCCAGGTGGAGCCGGGTCTTTGGTCTCATAAACCTTAAGGGACTCTGCCGCGTGGCAGCTTTCCTGCAAGGTTCCATTCTGCTAACTTTTTTCTTTGAGGGACGTCTTTAGTCATAACGTCTTAGTGACCACAGGGGGAGGGATCCTGGATTGCTCTTTGGGGCTGGGTTTCTTGTCACTACGAAGTAGAAGTGAGTCAGAATTCTTTGCATTCACAGCTCCTGGTGGAATTTGCAGTTCAGGGACAAGGCCGGGATCTCAGGGTGTGGTGGGAAGGAGGATGGAGGGGGTTTCCTGAGGCGTTGCCCTCACTAACTGCTCAGGAAGAAGCAGTGTTGCAGGTGAGCTGGGGCCTGGGCCTGACCTGGCTGCCAGTGCCGGACGAGTGGGGCTCTTGGCCGCTCTGTGCCGCGCTGCTGTCTTGGGGCAGACAACTTCGCGGGTGACGAGAGGTGGGTTTCGTTTTGTGTCGCTTTGGGGCCTTTGTTAGGGCTCAGGGCCGGAGCACACGGCAGAGGGGCGGAGTGGATGGTTTAGGGAAGAACGCAGCATTCCTCCTCATAATGACTATGTTAAACTCTTAAAGGGAAAGTCTGGAGCACACACAGGTGTAGACACTTGGTCCCAGGACCCTTTGTGGCCGTGGCCGGACGTCTGCAGTCTTGCTTGGTGCTCCCGGGAACGCTCCGCTCCTGACCCCCGGTTATTTTTGAAGCAGATTCGTGGTCCAGCATTTCCTCAGGGTTTCAGTTTATATCTCTCAGAAATGAGCATTCTTTTCAAAATAGTCATAGTTTTCTAAAAACCGTAGGACCGGTTCAGATAAGCCGGATGACAGCAGTAAAGACCACAGGTTTGTTGCGCTTTATACCTTGATGTTTCAAACACTGAGAGACTTGTGATAGTCACGTTACTGTCCTTGATGGTAGCAACTTGATTATCTTGATTTTTGTCAAGCGTTCAAAGTAGGGTGTCCAGCATCTTTATATAATCCCCTTCGAAGGTAGCATTTTCAATTATTTAAATGGGTTATCTGAATTTTTAATAGAAGCAGCTCCCATTCACACTATGGTAGCTTTTGTGTTCTTTCTTTGCCAGTGTCCTGTGTGCTTGGATCTCGTTGCATCACCTGGTGACAGACCAGGTGTGGTGTAATACAGTACAGTGCTGTGCTGGCCGGAGTCAGCTGATGGGAGGAGGGCAGCTGTAGTGAAGTCTTTGGTTGTACTGTCCTGAAATGTGAACGTATAGCCAGGTGTGTCCAGCGTGAGGTGTGAGGTTGGACTGGATTATTTTTAGTCCCGAACAGTCTCTGAAGATTCATCATTGGTGTGACCCCTTCATGTAGATGGGGCTGGCGCTTTTGTAGTTACTGCCACCAACCCATTGTAAAGCAAAGATTGCTAAATAAAAATTTTTTAAAGATTTATTTATTTATTTGAAAGTCAGTTACACACAGAGAGAAGGAGAGGCAGAGAGGGACAGAGAGAGAGGTCTTCCATCTGCTGGTTCACGCCCCAGATGGCCGCAACAGCCGGAGCTGCGTCAGTCCAAATTCAGGAGCCAGGAGCTTCTTCTGAGTCTCCCACGTGGGTGCAGGGGTCCAAGAACTGGGGCCATCTTCTACTGCCTTCCCAGGCCACAGCAGAGAGCTGGGTCGGAAGTGGAGCAGCCGGGACTGGAACCGGCGCCCACATGGGAGGCCGGCACTGCAGGTGGTGGCTTTACCTGCTGTGCCGCAGCGCCGGCCCTGTAAAATAAATTTTAAGGGATTGCAGGACAGGATGTATTTCTTTTTCTTTCATATTAAAAAAATTGCTTGTATTTATTTATTTGAAAAGTGGAGAGACACCAGAGAGGAGGCAGAGAGAGATCTTCCATCTGCCTGTTCGCTTCCTACATGTCTGGTACAGCTGAGGCTGGGCCAGGCTGAAGCCAGCGCCAGGAATTCATCCAGATCCCCCACACGGGTGGCAGGAATCCACCTGGGCCAGGAGTCACGAAACCGTACAGGACGTCATTTGGACCATTAGAGAAACTTGAACATTGATGTAATATTCTGTGATGTCGTCTCAAGTCTCCTGGATGTCGTCATGGTGCTGTGATTAGGTAGGAGGTGGCCCTGGTACCTCGGAAATATATTCCAGAAGGATTTATGGACGTTTCATGATGTCTGCAATTTACTTTTGTTTGTGTTAAAAATTTATTGGGGCCAGTGCTGTGGCGCAGTAGGTTAATCATCTGCCTGTGGCGTCGGCAGCCTACGTGGGCGCCAGTTCTAATCCTGGCTGCCCCTCTTCCAATCCAGCTCTCTGCTATGGCCTGGGAAAGCAGTAGAAGATGGCCCAAGTCTTCGGGCCCCTGCACCCACATGGGAGACCGGGAAGAAACTCCTGGCTCCTGACTTCTGATCAGCACAACTCCAGCTGTTGTGGCCATTTGGGGAGTTGACCAATGAAAGGAAGACCTTTTTATCTTTCTTTCTTTTTTTTTTGACAGACAGAGAGAGAGACAGAGAGAAAGGTCTTCCTTTTGCCGTTGGTTCACCCTCCAATGGCCGCCGCGGTAGGCGCGCTGCGGCCAGCGCACCGCGCTGATCCGATGGCAGGAGCCAGGTGCTTCTCCTGGTCTCCCATGGGGTGCAGGGCCCAAGGACTTGGGCCATCCTCCACTGCACTCCCTGGCCACAGCCGTGGCGGCCATTGGAGGGTGAACCAACGGCAAAAAGGAAGACCTTTCTCTCTGTCTCTCTCTCACTGTTCACTCTGCCTGTCCCCCCCCCCCCCAAAAAAAAAAAAAAAAAAAGCAGAGCAGACAGAACTCAAGCTGGCTCTCTGATAAGGGGCACTGGTATTGCAGGTAGAGGCTTAACCTGCTGAGCACAGCCCCAGCCCCTGTTTTTTTAAAAACATTCTTTTAGAATTTGAGAGGGAGGGAAGGAAGGAAGAAAGGAGAAAGAGAGAGAGAGACACAGAGAGAGACTGACTCTACAAACGGATCCCATAACTGGTTCACTTCCCAAATGCCCATGACAGCTGGGGCTGGACCAAGACTGAAGATAGGAGCTTGGTCTAGGTCTCCTGTGAGGGTGGCAGGGAGCCAACTCAGGCCAGTCATCTCTGCTGCCTCTCGGGGAAAGTTTTGGCAGGAAAACACGTGTTTTGGGGGCTGGCGCTGGGGCGTAGCGGGTGCAGCTGCTGCCTGTGGTGCCGGCATCGCGTCTGGGTGCCGATTAGAGTCCTGGCTGCTCCTCTTCCAATCCAGCTCTCTGCTGTGACCTGGAAAAGCAGTGGAAGATGGCCCAAGTGCTTGGGCCCCTGCAACTATGTAGGAGACCTAGAGGAAGCTCCTGGCTCCTGGCTTTGCTCTGGCCCAGCTCTGGCCATTGCGGCCATTTGGGGAGTGAACCAGTGCATGGAGGACTTCTCTCTCTCTCTCTGCCTTTCAAATAAATATTTTTTAAAAATGCGAATAAAAAGAAAACACGTTTTACTTTCACTGATACAGTGTCTGCACAAGGCCTCCTGTTGGCACAGTGATTTCTGAGGCTGTGAAGTGACCCAGGGATTGAAACAGGAGAACCAGGATTAGTGATGTGCTGAAATAACGTTCTTTTTTTTTTTTCTTTAAATATTTATTTACTTGAAAGTCAGAGAAGGAAAGGCAGAGAGAGAGAGAACCATCTGCTGGTTCACTCCCCAATTGGCCACAATGGCTGGAGCTGCACTGATCCGAAGCCAGGAGCCAGGAGCTTCTTCTGGGTCTCCCATATGGGTGCAGGGGCCCAAGTACTTGGATCATCTTTTTTTTTTTTTTTTTGACAGGCAGAGTTAGACAGTGTGAGAGAGAGAGGCAGAGACAGAGAGAAAGGTCTTCCTTTTTCCGTTGGTTCACTCCCCAAATGGCCGCCACAGGCATGCTGCGTTGATCTGAAGCCAGGAGCCAGGTGCTTCCTCTTGGTCTCCCATGTGGGTGCAGGGCTCAAGCACTTGGGCCATCCTCCACTGCCTTCCTGGGCCACAGCAGAGAGCTGGACTGGAAGAGGAGCAACTGGGACAGAATCCGGCGCCCCGACCGGGACTAGAACCCGGGGTGCCAGCACTGCAGGTGGAGGATTAGCCTAGTGAGCCGCAATGCCAGCCCTTGGACCATCTTCTGCTGCTTTTCCAGGCCACAGCAGAGAGCTGGATTGGAAGTTGAGTATCCGGGACTAGAATTGGTGCCCATATTGGATGCCAGCACTGCAGGCGGCAGCTTTACCTGCTATGCCATAGCGCTGGCCCCTAAAGTTCTTCTTCTTCTTTTTTTTTCATGAAAAGATGTATTTGTTTATTTATTTGAAAGGCAGAGTGATAGAAGGAGGCAGGGAGAGGGGGGTGAAGAGAAATCTTCCATCCACTAGTTCACTCCCCAAGTGGTTGTTATGGGTGGAACTGGGCCGTTCGAAGCCAGGAGCTTCCTCGGGTCTCCCAGGTGGGTGCAGGGCCCAAGCACCTGGCCCATCTTCTGCTGCTCTCCCAGGCCACAGCAGAGAGCTGGGTCAGACGTGCAACAGCCGAAAGTCCTGAGGGTCTGTTTTCTTGTGTATAAAGTATCACAAAATTGGATTTGTGAACGTGGTTTGGTATAAGCCACAAATTTTCCAGTTCTCACTGCTAATGAAGTAAATATAAATGTGATTAATTTTATACTGTGACCCCCCCCCCCCACACACACTTTTGAAAATATTTGAAAGGCAGAGGGACAAGAGAAGGAGAAACAGAGAGAAATAGATCTTCTGCTGCTGGTTCCCTCCCCAGATGGCTGCAACAGCTGGATTTGGGCCAGGCTGAAGCCAGAAGCCTGGAGCTCCATCTGGGTCTTCCACATAGGTGGGAGAGGCCCTGGTACTAGGGCCATCTTCCCACTTTCAAGGCTCATTAGCAGGGAGCTGGGTCAGAATTAGCGCGCCTGGGACTCCTGGAACTGGTTTTACGTATGGGAGCTGGCCTCGCAGGTGGTGGCTTAGCTGGCTGCTCCACAGTGGCGGCCCCTTCTTGCTGTGACCTCTTAATAGTGGTCAGGAAAGTCCTTGTTCAGGCCTTTTTTCTTTTAAGGATTTGTTTCTTTGAAAGACCATCTTCTGCTCTTTCCCCAGGTCATGGCAGGGAGCTAGATTGGAGGAGCTGGGACGTGAGCTGGCACCCACATGGGAGGCCAGCATCTCTGGTGGCAGCTCTACACACAGTGCTGCATCACTGGCCCCAGGAAGCTGGATTTAAAAGCCAAGCATCTGCGACTCAACTGGGCCAGGAGCTTCTTCCAGTCTCCCATGTGGGAGGCAGTTGCCCAAACACTGGGCCATCTCCTGCTGCTTTTCCCAGATCACTATCAGGGACCTGGATTGACAGTGGAGCAGCCGGGACATGAACCAGTGCCTTTATGGGGTGCTGGAGTCACAGGCAGCGGCTTTACTCACCACACTGAGATGCTAGCCCCTGGTTTTTATTTTCATTTTTTAAAGATTTATTTTATTTATTTGAAAGACAGAGTTACACAGAGAGGTAGAGCCAGAGAGAGAGAGAGAGAGAGAGGGAGAGAGAGGGAGGTCTTCCATTCTGCTGGTTCACCCCCCAGATGGTCAAATGGCCAGAGCTGAGGTGATCCAAAGCCAGGAGCCAGGAGCTTCCTCCGGGTCTCCCACGTGGGTGCAGGGCCCAAGGACCTGGGCCATCTTCTACTGCTTTCCCAGGCCACAGCAGAGAACTGGATCGGAAGTGGAGCAGTCGGGACTCCAACCGGTGCCCATATGGGATGCCGGTGCTGCAAGCTGGGGCTTTATCCCACTGTGCCACAGCGCCGGCCCCGGCCCCTGTTTATTTTATTTTGATTATTGATACTTTTTACAGATGATGTAAATAGCAGGCTATGATTAAATTTCCTTCATAATAATTAGCTTTCTTTTCCTGCAGTTTTCAATCACGTTATATTTTCTTGTTTCGTTTTCTACATGTCCATCAGCAGCTCCTCCCAGCCCCTTGCCCAGGATTTCATTGCTCCACCTGGGCATCAGTGTGTGTCAGTTGCCCACAAGCCCCAAGGCTTCCCTATACCTACTCTGAGCCTGGTGTCCTACTTTTGGTGCCTCTCTCTCTCTCTTTTAAGATTTATTATTTATTTAAAGGTAGAGACACAAGGGGGCGGTGAGAGAGAAAGATATCTTCTCTCTGCTGGTTCACTCCCCAAATGGCCACAATGGTTAGGACTGGGCCAGGCTGAAGCCAGGAGCCTCTTTGGGGTCTCCATGGGTGCAGGGGCCCACATACTTGGGCCATCAGCTGCTGCTTTCCCAGCTGCGTTAGCAGGGAGCTGGATTGGAAGTGGAGCAACTGGGACCTGAACCGACGCCCACATGGATGCTGACACTGCAGGCAGAGGCTGGATCTTCCGCACCATAGCGCTGGCCCCAGCATGCCTCTGTGTCTGAGTCCTCTGGGGAGTGGTCCGTCTGAAGTGTGACCTTGTGTCTGAGTCCTCTGGGGAGTGGTCCGTCTGAAGTGTGACCTCTCACGAGGATTTCCCAGGTCGAGCAGCCAGAGCCCCATTGCGCTAGTTCAGCTGTGCTGAGCCTGCGGTCTTGGTCCTGTCAGTGTCCACTCTGTGGTCCTGTCTCCATTTTCTTGGCTCTGAGTTTCCACTTTTCCATCCCTGTGCGTCTTCCCTGACGCTGGTGTCTGTCTCTGGAGTTGCTTTTCCAGTGAACTTTCGGGAAGGAATGAAGGCAAACTCCTGTGTGAGGTCTCCGTGCTGGGCTGCACTTAGGCCCCACTCTGTTCTCACATCCCACTCATCAGTTTGTCCTCACAGGCCTGGGCGCGTGTGCACTTGTCTCCCTGGGTTCCCTAGTCCGTGAGAGGAAGGCAGATGTGGCTGTGTCCAAGCTGGGAGTCGCAGGGCTGCGGTGCAGACTCCGCCCTTCTCGTCTCGTGCTGGGATGTAGTCTGTGTGAACTCTGTCAACAGATGGCTTGGTTTAGCCTTTCTCCTAGTGCATTCATGTGTGTAAGTTTCCATATTGACCTGAAATTAATTTTTGGAACTAGAGGATTCCTCTAATGTTGTTGTACGGCGGTTGTTAGGCATATGCTGTCCTGGTTAGCAGTATTGCCACACACTGGACCTCAGACTGTACAGGTTACTTCTCGTGTGCCTGACTTGCAGCAAGATCCAGTGTTTGTGCTGGGAACGTTGAGTTCATGCTCTTGGGTGAGGGTTAGTCGTGCTTTCTTAGCGTCCTAAGCCTGCTGTGGCATCTGGGGTAGGTAGTGGAGGCATGGCCTGATGACGCAGGGGGCTAAGCCGCCACTTGAGATGTTGGCATCACATATCAGTGCCGCTCTGAGTCCTGGCTAGGTCGCTTTTTTTTTTTTTTTTTTTTAAGTTATTTATTTGAAACACAGAGTTACGGAGAGGCAGAGGCAGAGAGAGAGAGAGAGAGAGAGAGAGAGAGAGATCTTCCATCCACTGGTTCACTCCCCAAATGGCTGCAGTGGCTGGAGTTGCACCAGTCTGAAGCCAGGAGCCAAGAGGTTCTTTCAGGTCTCCCATGTGGGTGCAGGGGCCCAAGGAGTTGGGCCATCTTCCTCTGCTTTCCCAGGCCGTAGCAGAGAGCTGGATCAGAAATGGAGCAGTAGGGACCTGAACTGGCGCCCATATGGGATGCCAGCACTGCAGGCGGCAGCTTTACCCGCTATGCCACAGTGCTGGCCCCAGGTTTAATTTGTAAGACTGATTTTTCCCATCCATCACGTGCACGTTACATCCGAGGAAACAGTGGTGTCCTTTGGACTGTGGGCCAGAGAGCCTGCTGTTCTGGAGCTCTGCTGCTCCTTCTCCGGCTCAGCAAGTGTGTGTGATGCTCACTGCGCGTGCTTCATGGGCCAGGCAGTGTTCCACGTGCTGGGGACTGAATGACATGCAGCACTGACCAACTTCCTGTCCTTCCTCAAGATGTTAACACGTCGTCTCCAGTAGGTACAGACCATTAGAAGCCCTGGCAAGGAAAGGCAGAGGTGGTGTGGAGGTTGTGTCACAGGGAGCCTGACCTACATAGCAAAGCTTCCCCAGGAAAATGCTTTTCTTCTGAGCTGACATTCTGAAACCGAGTAGAAATCCACAGGGCAAAGGCGGGAGAAGAAGGAGCCTTGCAGGTGGAGGCCTGGTGTGGAGCGGCCTGACCAGACGAAGGGGCTTTGAGGGAACTGGAGCTTGTATCTGGGGGAGGTCGGCTGCCCTGAGGCTGTGGGTCTGTATTCGTGGAGCACTTGGAAGGCGCTGAAGAGTTTGAGCAGAGAATACGTCATAAGACTTAGTGTTTTAGGGCCGGCATTGTGGCATAGCAGGTTAAGCTGCTGCCTGCGATGCCGGCATCCCACATGGGCTTTGGTTTGAGTCGTGGCTACTCCATTTCACATCCAGATCCTTGCAAATGCTCCTGGGAAAGCAGCGGAAGCTGCCCAAGTACTTGGGCTCCTGCCACCCTTGTGGGAGACCTGGAAGAAGCTCTTGGCTCCTGACTTCAGCGTGGCCCAGCCCTGGCCATTGCAGCCATTTGGAGAGTGAACCAGTGGATGGAAGATCTCTTCCCACTCCTACACCCCCATCTCCGCCTTATAACTGCCTTTCAAATAAATAAATAAATTTTAGTGTTTTACAACATGCCTCAGTTTGGAGGGGTTGAGTGTGTGAGGGAGATCAGCTGGGAGGCCAGTGCAGTGTTGGCTGGGACTGGTGATTGCAGTCCCTTGTTCCTGGTAACGCTCGAGGAGGTGCAGCCCGATGGGCCCAGCGCTCAGGTTCCTGCACGAGGCCTGAGGATCTGGGCCCGCTGGTGGTCCTGCACCTCAGCAGTGCCCAGCCCTGAGTTCCTGGAGGAGCTTGTTCCCCTTGAGGGTCCTGGCGAGGCCAGAGGTGCAGCCCGATGGGCCCAGCGCTTAGGTTCCTGCACGAGGCCTGAGGATCTGGGCCCACTGGTGGTCCTGTACCTCAGCAGTGCCCAGCCCTGAGTTCCTGGAGGAGCTTGTTCCCCTTGAGGGTCCTGGCGAGGCCAGAGGTGCAGCCCGATGGGCCCAGCGCTCAGGTTCCTGCACGAGGCCTGAGGATCTGGGCCCGCTGGTGGTCCTGCACCTCAGCAGTGCCCAGCCCTGAGTTCCTGGAGGAGCTTGTTCCCCTTGAGGGTCCTGGCGAGGCCAGAGGGGAGCCCTGAGAGCTGCAGTAGGTGAGGACCTCCCGGGTGACCCCAGCTGCTCTGTGGCTGACAACTTCGCTGTTGCTCTTTCTCCTCGAGCCAGTGGGAGCGTTGAACTTGGGGCAGGTTTGTGTGTTTTACGTACCTGGGTTGTATTTTAAAGGCAGAGAAAGAGAGAGTATCTCTTGAGGTGCTGCTTCATCTCCCAGATGCCACAACAGCCCGGGCTGGGCTGAGCTTCCAGGGCTTGGAGCTTAATCCAGGTCTCCCATGTGAGTGACGGGGACCCACGTACTGAACCGTTGCCTGCCGCCTTTCGGAACAGCAGGAAGCTGGTCAGAAGCAGAGGAGCCAGGACCAGGCTCTGAGGTGGGAGATTTTTTTTTTTTTTTAATATTTATGTAAAAGGCAGAGGGACAGAGAGGAAGAGACGTGGAGAAAGAGATCTTCTTTCTTTGGTTCACCCCCTAAAGTGGCCATGAAGGTTGGGGCTGGGATAGGCTGAAGCCGTGAGGGGCAGGGATCAAGTACTTGGGCCAACTTCTGCTGTCTTCTCAGTATTTGCGGGGAACTGGGTTGGAAGCAGAGCAACTGGAACTCAGCTGGCGTACAGATATGGGGTGCAGCTGCCGCAGGCAGGGGCTTACTCCACGGCACCAGGCACTGCTTACCCAAGCCTCATCTTTGACTGCTGTGACAGACACCTGCCCCAGCGGAGCAGATGTTGAACATCTCTCTCTGCTGATTGTGGCCTGCTCCTATAAACCAGGAGGCCTGTTCCTGTAGACCAGGAGGTCCTTGTTCCTGTAGACCGGGAGGTCCTTGTTCCTGTAGATGAGGAAGTCTGTTCCTGTAGACCAGGACGCCTGTTCCTGTAGACCAGGAGGTCCTTGTTCCTGTAGACCAGGAGGTCCTTGTTCCTGTAGACCAGGAGGTCCTTGTTCCTGTAGACCAGGACGCCTGTTCCTGTAGACCGGGAGGTCCTTGTTCCTGTAGACCAGGAGGTCCTTGTTCCTGTAGACCAGGAGGTCCTTGTTCCTGTAGACCAGGAGGTCCTTGTTCCTGTAGACCAGGACGCCTGTTCCTGTAGACCGGGAGGTCCTTGTTCCTGTAGACCAGGAGGTCCTTGTTCCTGTAGACCAGGAGGCCCCTTGTTCCTGTAGACCAGGAGGCCCCTTGTTCCTGTAGACCAGGAGGTCCTTGTTCCTATAGACCAGGATGCCTGTTCCTGTAGACCAGGAGGTCCTTGTTCCTGTAGACCAGGACGCCTGTTCCTGTAGACCAGGAGGTCCTTGTTCCTGTAGACCAGGACGCCTGTTCCTGTAGACCAGGAGGTCCTTGTTCCTGTAGACCAGGAGGTCCTTGTTCCTGTAGACCAGGATGCCTGTTCCTGTAGACCAGGAGGTCCTTGTTCCTGTAGACCAGGACGCCTGTTCCTGTAGACCAGGAGGTCCTTGTTCCTGTAGACCGGGAGGTCCTTGTTCCTGTAGACTGGGAGGTCCTTGTTCCTGTAGACTGGGAGGTCCTTGTTCCTGTAGACCAGGAGGCCCTTGTTCCTGTAGATGAGGAAGCCTGTTCCTGTAGACCAGGACGCCTGTTCCTGTAGACCAGGACGCCTGTTCCTGTAGACCAGGAGGTCCTTGTTCCTGTAGACCAGGAGGTCCTTGTTCCTGTAGACCAGGAGGTCCTTGTTCCTGTAAACCGGGAGGTCCTTGTTCCTGTAGACCAGGAGGTCCTTGTTCCTGTAGACCAGGAGGTCCTTGTTCCTGTAGACCAGGAGGTCCTTGTTCCTGTAGACCTGGACGCCTGTTCCTGTAGACCAGGAGGCCCCTTGTTCCTGTAGACCAGGAAGTTCCTTGTCCTGTAGACCAGGACGCCTGTTCCTGTAGACCAGGACGCCTGTTCCTATAGACCAGGAGGTCCTTGTTCCTGTAGACCAGGACGCTTGTTCCTGTAGACCAGGAGGTCCTTGTTCCTGTAGACCAGGAGGTCCTTGTTCCTGTAGACCAGGAGGTCCTTGTTCCTGTAGACCAGGACGCCTGTTCCTGTAGACCAGGAGGTCCTTGTTCCTGTAGACCAGGACGCCTGTTCCTGTAGACCAGGAGGTCCTTGTTCCTGTAGACCAGGACGCCTGTTCCTGTAGACCAGGACGCCTGTTCCTGTAGACCAGGAGGTCCTTGTTCCTGTAGACCAGGAGGCCCCTTGTTCCTGTAGACCAGGAGGCCCCTTGTTCTTGTAGACCAGGAGGTCCTTGTTCCTGTAGACCAGGAGGTCCTTGTTCCTGTAGACCAGGAGGTCCTTGTTCCTGTAGACCAGGACGCCTGTTCCTGTAGACCAGGAGGCCCCTTGTTCCTGTAGACCAGGAAGTTCCTTGTCCTGTAGACCAGGACGCCTGTTCCTGTAGACCAGGACGCCTGTTCCTATAGACCAGGAGGTCCTTGTTCCTGTAGACCAGGACGCTTGTTCCTGTAGACCAGGAGGCCCCTTGTTCCTGTAGACCAGGAAGTTCCTTGTCCTGTAGACCAGGATGCCTGTTCCTGTAGACCAGGACGCCTGTTCCTATAGACCAGGAGGTCCTTGTTCCTGTAGACCAGGACGCTTGTTCCTGTAGACCAGGAGGTCCTTGTTCCTGTAGACCAGGAGGTCCTTGTTCCTGTAGACCAGGACGCCTGTTCCTGTAGACCAGGAGGTCCTTGTTCCTGTAGACCGGGAGGTCCTTGTTCCTGTAGACCAGGAGGTCCTTGTTCCTGTAGACCAGGAGGCCCCTTGTTCCTGTAGACCAGGAGGTCCTTGTTCCTATAGACCAGGAAGTTCCTTGTCCTGTAGACCAGGACGCCTGTTCCTGTAGACCAGGAGGTCCTTGTTCCTGTAGACCAGGACGCCCCTTGTTCCTGTAGACCAGGACGCCTGTTCCTGTAGACCAGGAGGTCCTTGTTCCTGTAGACCAGGAGGTCCTTGTTCCTGTAGACCAGGAGGCCCCTTGTTCCTGTAGACCAGGAGGTCCTTGTTCCTGTAGACCAGGAGGTCCTTGTTCCTGTAGACCAGGAAGTTCCTTGTCCTGTAGACCAGGATGCCTGTTCCTGTAGACCAGGACTCCTGTTCCTGTAGACCAGGAGGTCCTTGTTCCTGTAGACCAGGAGGTCCTTGTTCCTGTAGACCAGGAGGTCCTTGTTCCTGTAGACCAGGAGGTCCTTGTTCCTGTAGACCAGGAGGTCCTTGTTCCTGTAGACCAGGACGCCTGTTCCTGTAGACCAGGAGGTCCTTGTTCCTGTAGACCAGGAGGTCCTTGTTCCTGTAGACCAGGACGCCTGTTCCTGTAGACCAGGAGGTCCTTGTTCCTGTAGACCAGGAGGTCCTTGTTCCTGTAGACCAGGAGGTCCTTGTTCCTGTAGACCAGGAGGTCCTTGTTCCTGTAGACCAGGACGCCTGTTCCTGTAGACCAGGAGGTCCTTGTTCCTGTAGACCAGGAGGTCCTTGTTCCTGTAGACCAGGACGCCTGTTCCTGTAGACCAGGAGGTCCTTGTTCTTGTAGACCAGGAGGCTTGTTTGGGGAATAGCTGTGAGCAGGCCAGAGAGAAGTTTGGTGAGAAGGGCTCACTTTTGAACCTGAAAGTGTTGGACCCAGAGTCTGATTGGTTTCCACTTTCAGGCTTCCTTCCCTGGGAGACATAACCTGTCTCAAGAGAGCCTGGTTCCTGGGCCTGGCTAGCTTAGACATGTCATGGCACCTTAGTTACCAAATTAGGTGCTGTGTTTTCACTTTTTTTTTTTTTTTTAAGATTTATTTATTTTATTCGAAAGGTAGAGTTACAGAGGTGGAGGGAGAGACAGAGACTGAGAGATCTTCCGTTCGCCGATTCGCTCCCCAAATGGCCGCAGTGGCCAAGGCTGGGCCAGAACCGGGAGTCAGGAACTTTTTCTGGGTCTCCTATATGGGTGCAGGGTCCCGAGTACTTGGGCCATTCTGCTGCCTTTCCTGGCACAGTAGCGGGGAACTGGACAGGAAGTGGAGCAGCCAGGTCTCGAACTGGCACCCGGATGGGATGCTTGCATCGCAGGTGATGGCTTTGCCTGATAGACCACAATGCTGGTCCCATAAATAAATCTTAAAGGGGGGGGGGGGGCGGCGCTGTGGCATAGTGGGTAAAGTTTCTTTCTGCCTCTGCTTCTCTGTGACTCTGCCTTTCAAATAAAAATAAATCCTTAAAAATAAGAAAAAAGCTCCGAGGATGGCTCTGGGGTTGTGCGACTGCCCTGGCTCCCATCTGCTCAGTTTGCTCCTGTGGCTCAGCTGTGCGCTGTTCCAGGTGTCGTGCCTTCTTGGAGCAGAATCTGAGACGATGGAGCAGTAGTGAATGGCTCTCTGTGTGTGCTGAGGGGTGGCAGCCTCCGCAGGGCTGTCCATGGGCAGAGGAGGGACTGGCGGGAGGCGCTGTGTCCAGGGCAGAGGAGGGACTGGCGGGAGGCGCTCCGTGTCCAGGGCAGAGGAGGGACTGGCGGGAGGCGCTCCGTGTCCAGGGCAGAGGAGGGACTGGCGGGAGGCGCTGTGTCCATGGGCAGAGGAGGGACTGGCGGGAGGCGCTCCGTGTCCAGGGCAGAGGAGGGACTGGCGGGAGGCGCTCCGTGTCCAGGGCAGAGGAGGGACTGGCGGGAGGCGCTCCGTGTCCAGGGCAGAGGAGGGACTGGCGGGAGGCGCTCCGTGTCCAGGGCAGAGGAGGGACTGGCGGGAGGCGCTCCGTGTCCAGGGCAGAGGAGGGACTGGCGGGAGGCGCTGTGTCCATGGGCAGAGGAGGGACTGGCGGGAGGCGCTCCGTGTCCAGGGCAGAGGAGGGACTGGCGGGAGGCGCTCCGTGTCCAGGGCAGAGGAGGGACTGGCGGGAGGCGCTCCGTGTCCAGGGCAGAGGAGGGACTGGCGGGAGGCGCTCCGTGTCCAGGGCAGAGGAGGGACTGGCGGGAGGCGCTCCGTGTCCAGGGCAGAGGAGGGACTGGCGGGAGGCGCTCCGTGTCCAGGGCAGAGGAGGGACTGGCGGGAGGCGCTCCGTGTCCAGGGCAGAGGAGGGACTGGCGGGAGGCGCTCCGTGTCCAGGGCAGAGGAGGGACTGGCGGGAGGCGCTCCGTGTCCAGGGCAGAGGAGGGACTGGCGGGAGGCGCTCCGTGTCCAGGGCAGAGGAGGGACTGGCGGGAGGCGCTCCGTGTCCAGGGCAGAGGAGGGACTGGCGGGAGGCGCTCCGTGTCCAGGGCAGAGGAGGGACTGGCGGGAGGCGCTCCGTGTCCAGGGCAGAGGAGGGACTGGCGGGAGGCGCTCCGTGTCCAGGGCAGAGGAGGGACTGGCGGGAGGCGCTCCGTGTCCAGGGCAGAGGAGGGACTGGCGGGAGGCGCTCCGTGTCCATGGGCAGAGGTGCTCTGTGTCCAGGGCAGAGGAGGGACTGGCGGGAGGCGCTCCGTGTCTGCTTCTGGTTCCTAGGGCAGAGCTTGGGCTCCAGCTTCTGTGTCATCAGTGGCTGGGTTCCTGGTCTGCACTGGAAGAATCCGTAGTCCAGCAGTGACTGTGTTTCTTCCTCTTCCTCTCTGCCTGATCTCTCACCCCTTCCTTCCCCCGCACTCGTTTTCATACTTCTATTTCATTCTGCCACTGGGTGGGTTGATTTACTTTACTAAAATCCAAGAAAAACAAGACGCGTTCTTTTTGCTGTTGGCAATGAAAAGCTGTTTTATGAGAAAAGTTTATCCCTGGCTGCCTGGTTTTCTCTGGCTGGTGTGAAGTCACTGGATACTTCTCTCGGTGATTTAGTTTCTAAAAATAAACTTGCAAAAATTGTGTATTTTTATTTGTGAGGCAGAGAGAAGGAGAAGGAGACGTCAAGAGAGTGCGCCCGTCTACTGGTTCACTTCCCAGATGCCTGTAACAAGGCCAGGCTGAAGCTGGGAGACACTCAGTCCAGTGTCCCCTGTGGGTGGTGGGGACCCAGCTGCTTGAGCTGTCACTGCTGTGTCCCAGGTACTGGCTTAGCAGGAAGCTAGCCAGGAGCTGGAGCAAGTGTGGAACCCCACCCCCAGCCCCAGGCATCGGGGACACTGGTGTCTTACTGCTAGGCTAGTGTCTGTCCGGTGATGTAGTTCCTAAGAAGCCCTTCATTCATGAGCAATACCAGGCCTATAATAATGAGGCTTACCTGGCACTTAGGAACAGCGGCGTACTCTTTAGACTAAGGAATCTAATAGGAAGAATTCCAGCTTTCGTAATCTGTGCAGCAGCAACCTGTTGTCCGGGCCTTTGTTGGGGTGCCAGTCTCAGTGACTACTTCTGATGCAGCTTCCTGTTAATGTGCCCAAGGAGGCAGGTGGAGATGGCCTGAGTGTGTGGGCCCTGCCATCCACGTGGGAGACCAGGATGAAGTGTGTGGCTCCTGACTTCGGCTTGGCCCAGCCTTGGCTATTGCAGCCATTTGGGGAGTGAACTAGTGGTTGGACGATCTCTCCATCTCTGTCTCTCTTTCCCCCTTTCAAAGAAATAAATAGATAGATAAATCTTAAAAAAAATCCTGTTGTCATTGCATAGCTATTGCTAATGTGTTAAAATCTGTAAGGGCTGGCGCTGTGGTGTAGTGGCTAAAGCTGCTGCCTGCAGTGCCGGCATCCCATATGGGCGACAGTTCGAGTCCCAGCTGCTCCACATCCTATCCAGCTCTCTGCTATGGCCTGGGAAAGCAGTAGAAGATGGCCCAAGTCCTTGGGTCCCTGCACCTGTGTGGGAGACCTGGAAGAAGCTCCTGGCTCCTGACTTCAGATCAGTGCAGCTTTGGCCGTTGTGGCCAGTTGGGGAGTGAACCAGTGGATGGAAGACCTCTCTGTTTCTGTCTCTCCTCTCTCTCTGTGTAACTCTGACTTTAAAATAAATAATTAAATCTCTAAAAAAAAAAAAAAAAAAAAAACTACAGCGAAGAAAATTGCAAATAATATTTGAAACAAGCAGATAAAAGATAAAATGAAACCTTGTAAGTATTTCAACCTTACAGCTTTTAAAAATTTAAATTTAGGATGCCTGCACTGTGGCGTAGCAGGTTAAAGCCCTGGTCTGCAGAGCTGGCATCCCATATGGGCTCTGGTTCCAGTCCCGGCTGCTCCACTTCTGATCCAGCTCTCGGCTGTGGCCTGGGAAAGCTGTAGAAGATGGCCCAAGTCCTTGGGTCCCTGCACCCATGTGGGAGACCTGGAAGAAGCTCCTTGTTCCTGGCTTTCGGTCAGCTCAGCTCTGGCCGTGCGGTCATTTGAGGAGCGAACCAGCGGATGGAAGACCTCTCTCTGTCTGTCTGTCTCTCTCTCTTTCTCTCTCTGGCTCTGCCTCTCTCTTTCAAATAAATAAAACAAATCTTTTTTTTTTTTTTTTTTTTTGACAGGCAGAGTGGACAGTGAGAGAGAGAGACAGAGAGAAAGGTCTTCATTTTTGCCATTGGTTCACCCTCCAATGGCTGCTGCGCTGCGGCCTGCGCACCGTGCTGATCCAAAGCCAGGAGCCAGGTGCTTATCCTGGTCTCCCATGGGGTGCAGGGGCCCAAGCACTTGGGCCACCCTCCACTGGTCTACGGAACAAGGACCTCCTGGTCTACAGGAACAAGGGGCGTCCTGGTCTACAGGAACAAGGACCTCCTGGTCTACAGGAACAGGCGTCCTGGTCTACAGGAACAGGCGTCCTGGTCTACAGGAAGGAGAGAGACATAAGGAGACAGAGAACGCACATGAGGAAGAGCCCCCATCTGCTGGTTCATTTTCCAAATGCTCACGATGGCCAGGCTGGGCCTGGAGCCAGGAGCTTTGTCTGGGTCTCTCACGTGGACGGCGTGTACCTAACTTGATCTCTGGCTCCCAGGATGTTAGCTGGAAGCTGGATTTGGGAGTGGAGCTGCAACTGAGACCCAGGCATTCGGGTATAGGATGCAGGTGTCCCAGCAGCATCGTAACTGCTGTGCCGATGCCCACCCCCAGCCTTCTAAGTTAGTTATATAATACAGGTAGACCAGGCTGTCCTGGTTGCTCCTCTTCCAGGCCAGCTCTCTGCTGTGGCCTGGGAGGGCAGTGGAGGATGGCCCAAGTCCTTGGGCCCTGCACCCCATGGGAGACCAGGAGAAGCACCTGGCTCCTGGCTTTGGGTCAACACGGTGCACCAGCCGCAGTGCAGCAGCTGCAGTGGCCATTGTGGGGTGAACCAACGGAAAAGGAAGACCTTTCTCTCTGTCTCTCTCTCTCACTGTCTAACTCTGCCTGTCAAAAAAAAAAAAAAAAAATAATAATAATAATAATAATAATAATACAGGTAAACCAGAGTCCTGATGGAGTTACAGTGTGTTTTTATTGTCTTGAAGATAACTTTATTTTCAAAACAGGTCGTACCACTAAGCTTCCGGCCCATCCTGCCATTGAACAAGCTACAGATGCCGGGGGGCACTCTTCAGTAGCATTTCCAAAAAGTGAATAAAAATCCGTATAAAACAAATATTCAAATAGTTTCCATAGGAACACAGATAAGTGTGACCCATCTCCTAGTCTTCCATATTGCGGTGCCAAATTTACAGCTTTTACAGATTGATTTATTCAAAAGAGTGATGGGGAGAGACAGAGAGGTTTACTTCAGGGGAGGGGTTCTTCAGGCTCACTTCCCAGGTCCCCACAGCAGCCAGGCAGAAGCCAGAGCCAGGAGCTCCATCCTGGCCTCCAGGTGGGTGCCAGGGACCCAGGCCCCTGAGTCATCTCCTGCCGCTTCCAGGCGCATCAGCCGGGAGCTGGATCACAAGTGGAGCAGCTGGACTCAGACTGCCACTCTGCTACGGGAGGAAGACGTCCCAGGCAAAGGGCGGGCCCCCATACACAATTTCTGTTTTCTTGGGTTAAAGTCTTAAGAGTGGAATTGCTGTGTCACTAGATATGTAGATTTAAAGGATTTTACTTTATTATTTTTTAAAGGTTTAGTTGAAAGAGAGAGAGAAATCTTCCACCCACTGGATCGCTGCCCAGGTGGATGCAACAGCCGAGGCTGTGCCAGGCTGAAGCCAGGAACCAGGAGCTTCCTCTTGTTCTTCCGAGTAGGTGGGAGTGGCCCAAGTACGTGAGCCAGCTTCCCCTGCTATTTCCAAAGTGGCGCCCGTGTGGGAGCTGGTGTTGTAAGCTGCGACTTTCCCAGCTATGTCACAATACCAGCTCCTAAAAGTTGTTTTTTTTTTTTTTTTTTAAGACATATTTATTTATTTGAAAGGCAGAGTTGCAGACATAGAGGGGGAGAAAGAGAGATCTTCCATCCATTGGTTGACTCCCAGATGTCTGCGATGGCTGGGGCCGGGCCAGTTTGAAGCTAGGATCTTCATTTGGGTCTCCCACATGGGTAGCAGGGGCCCAAGCACTACTGCTTCTCCCGGGCCATTAGCAGGGAGCTGGACCAGAAGCAGACCAGCTGAGACTCCAGTTGGTGCCCACATGAGATACTGGTGTTGTAGGCAGTGGCTTTACCTGCTTGACCGCAGCGCCGGCCCCAGGCCTCCATTTCTTAGGTGGCCTCTGAAATCTTGTGGAACCTTATAGAGTTTTTGCGAGTTCCTGTAGTTCATGTTCACCGAACATGGGAGGCCACACACTGCTCTCGTTTTGCATAGTTCTTAGAGAATGGAGCAAAACGGACCAAATCCCCGCTTCTTTAGCGAACATTTAAAATTAAGACAAGAATTATTCTTTATTTGAGAGGAGAGGGCAGACAGACCGAGCTCCTGTCCTCTGGTTCACTCTGCAGGACGCCCACAGTAGCCATACTGGGTCAGGCTAAAGTCAGGCCAGGTCTTCCACGTGGGTGGCCAGGATCCAGGTACTTGAGCGTCAGTGCTGCCTCCCAGGCTCTGTATTCTGGAATCAAGAGCAGGAATCAGGAGTCAGCTCCAGGCTCTTCAATGTGGGACACAGGCACCCCCGTCCGCGTTTTTGCCGCCCGGCCATTGCTCATGTGAGTAGCCTTAGGAGAGCAGACACGAGCGACATCAGATGGAAGTTACGTGACTGGGGCTCATTAGAGGCCAAACCAAATCATGTATGTATCTTACTACAGAAATGCGTCAGGAGAATGAAGTGCAGACCCGTTTTCTGGTTTCTGTGAACAAGAGCCAGGTCTGTAGCACGCACACACAAAGGTGGGGACAAAGATCTAAAATTCAAGCTGAATTTCCTAAAAAATGGAGTGAGGGGCCTGGTGCTGTGGCACGGCAGGTTAAGTACCGGCATCCCATATGGTGCTGGTTACAGTCCTGGCTGCTCCATGTCTGATCCAGCTCTCTGCTGATGTGCCTAGGAAAGCAGTGGAAGGTGGCCAAGTCTCTGGGCCCCTGCACCCACGTAGGAGACGCAGAAGAAGCTCCTGGCTCTTGGCTTTGGCCTGGCCCAGCCTGGGTCATTGAGGCCATTTGAGGAGGAAACAGTGGATGGAAGACCTCACTGTCTGTCTCTCCTCTCTCTCCTCAACTCTGCTTTTTAAGTAAAGAAGTCTTTTTTAAAAATAGGATGATGGGAGACCAGGAGAAGCACCTGGCTCCTGCCATCGGATCAGCGCGGTGTGCCGGCCGCAGCGCGCCAACCGCGGCGGCCATTGGAGGGTGAACCAACGGCAAAAGGAAGACCTTTCTCTCTGTCTCTCTCTCTCACTGTCCACTCTGCCTGTCAAAAAATAAAAAAAAAAAAAAATTAAAAAAAAAAAAAAATAACAAAAAAAAAAAAAAAATAGGATGAACTGATTGAGAACAGGAGAGTGGAGGCGACTTGTGGTGCAGCAGCTAAGTTGCCACTTGGGATGCCTGGACCTCATGTCTGAGCCGAGTTCCGGCTGAGCTTCCTGTCCAGCCTCCTGCTGATGTGCATCCTGGGGGGCAGCAGGTGGTGGCTCAGGTACTGGGGTCCGTAGCACCCACGTGTGGAATTCTGGGCTCCTGGGCTTGGCCTGGCACAGCCCTGGCTGCTGCAGGCATTCGGCGAGTGAACCAGCAGGTGAACATCTCATTCTGTCTCTCTGCCTTTTGGGTAAGATGGAAACAAACAACAGTTACAAAAACAAAAGCGTAGGGCCTGGCGTTGTGGTGTAGTGGGTGGAGCCACTGCCTGCAGCTGGCATCCCACATGTGTACTGGTTCCAGTCCCGACTGCTCTACTTCTAGTGCAGCTCCCTGCTAATGGCCTGGGAAAAGCAGTGGAGGGCGGCCTGAGTACTTGGGCCCTGCCGCCCACGTGGAAGATGAGGGTGAAGCTCCTGGATGCTGGCTTTGACCTGCCCTTATGCTGCTGTTAGGGCCCTCTGGGGAGTGGACCAGCAGATGGAAGATACCCCTCTCCCTCTCCCTCTCTCTCTAACTCTTTCAAATAAATAAATAAATCTTAAAACAAAAACAAAAACAAAAACCCTGTAGACATTGTATCTCAATAAAACTTATCTTTTAAAGGTTAGGTGGGTGTGGCAGACAGCACATGGGCTCCCCAAGATACACAGGTACTAATCCCTAGGTCCTGCGGCCAGTGCTTCAGACAGCAGTGTCCTGTTATGCACAGATTGATTTTCTTCTTTGTCTCCCTCCTCCTCCTCTCTCTCCTCCTCCTCTCTCTCCTCCTCCTCCCCCTCCCTCCCTCCTTTTTTCTAGAAACCTTTTATTTAAGGAATATAAACTTCATACATATCATAGTTACAGCTTTAGGAACTTGGTAATCCTTCCCACTCTGGCCCTCCCACCCACTCTGCCGCCTCTCTTCACTTCTCTCCTATTCCCATTCTTATTTTTCACTAAGATCTGTTTTCAGTGAACCTCACACACATATGATTAACTCTATGTTAAGTACAAAGTTCGACAAATAGTATGAAAAGCCTGTTCCTCAGCAGTCAGACAAGGGCTGTTCAGAGTCCTTGCTTCTCAGAGTGTCAGTTTCACTTCTGCAGATTGCCTTTTAGGTACAGGTCAGGGAGGACATGTGGCATTTATTCTTCTGGGACTAGCTTAGTTCACTAAGTATGATGTTTTCCAGTTTCATCCATTTTGCTGCAAATGTCTGGATTTGGATTTTTTTAACTGCTCTGTAGTATTCCATGGTGTACATATCCTATAATTTCTTTATCCAATCTTCAGTTGAAGGGCTATTGTGAATTGAGCTGCAATAATCATGGGGGTACAGATAACTCTTGCCTATGGATGTCTGAGTCATGTGCTAGGCCTACCTTTAGCTTCCTGAGGTATTGTCATGCTGTCTCCCATAGTGGCTTTACCAGCGTACATTCCCACCAACAGGGGATTAGGGTACCTTTTTCCCCACATCCTCACCAATTGTGATTGTGATTTGCGTTTCTCTGATGGCTAGTGATCCCGAGCATTTGTGTCATGTGTCTGTTGGCCATTTGGATTTCCTCTTTCGAAAAATACCTGTTTAAGTCCTTTGCCAATTTCTTAACTAGGTTGTTTGTTTTATTGTTGTAGATTTTCTTGATCTCTTTCTATATTCTGGTTGTTAATACTTTATCAGTTGAAGTTTGCAGATAACTCCTCCCATTCTGTCGGTTGCCTCCTCACTTTGGTGAGGAGAAACGCCGACGACCCAGGCTTCACAGCACACAGCGCGTGCAGGAGAAATGCCGACGACCCGGGCCTCCCAGCACACAGCGCGTGCGGGAGAGACGCCGATGACCCGGGCCTCCCAGCACACAGCGCGTACAGGAGAGACGCCGACGACCCGGGCTTCCCAGCACACAGCACACAGCACGTGCAGGAGAAACGCCGACGACCCGGGCCTCCCGGCACACAGCGCGTACAGGAGAGACGCCGACGACCCGGGCTTCACAGCACACAGCACACAGCACACAGCGCGTACAGGAGAGACGCCGATGACCCGGGCCTCCCAGCACACAGCGCATGCAGGAGAAACGCCGACGACCCGGGCCTCCCGGCACACAGCACACAGCACGTGCAGGAGAAACGCCGATGACCCGGGCTTCCCAGCACACAGCGCGTGCAGGAGAAACGCCAATGACCCAGGCTTCACAGCACACAGCACGTGCAGGAGAAACGCCAATGACCCAGGCTTCACAGCACACAGCACACAGCGCGTGCAGGAGAAACGCCGACGACCCGGGCCTCCCGGCACACAGCGCATGCAGGAGAAATGCCGACGACCCGGGCCTCCCGGCACACAGCACACAGCGCGTGCAGGAGAGACGCCGACGACCCGGGCTTCACAGCACACAGCACACAGCGCGTACAGGAGAAACGCCGATGACCCAGGCTTCACGGCACACAGCGCATGCAGGAGAAATGCCGACGACCCGGGCTTCCCGGCACACAGCGCGTGCAGGAGAGACGCCGACGACCCGGGCTTCCCAGCACACAGCGTGTACAGGAGAAACGCTGATGACCCGGGCTTCACAGCACACAGCGCGTGCAGGAGAAATGCCGATGACCCGGGCTTCACAGCACACAGCACACAGCGCGTGCAGGAGAAACGCCGATGACCCGGGCTTCCCAGCACACAGCACACAGCGCGTGCAGGAGAAACGCCGACGACCCGGGCTTCCCAGCACACAGCACGTGCAGGAGAAACGCCGATGACCCGGGCTTCACAGCACACAGCGCGTGCAGGAGAAACGCCAATGACCCGGGCTTCACAGCACACAGCGCGTACAGGAGAGACGCCGATGACCCGGGCTTCACAGCACACAGCGCGTACAGGAGAGACGCCGATGACCCGGGCTTCACAGCACACAGCGCGTACAGGAGAGACGCCGATGACCCGGGCTTCACAGCACACAGCGCGTGCAGGAGAGACGCCGATGACCCGGGCCTCCCGGCACACAGCACACAGCACGTGCAGGAGAAACGCCGATGACCCGGGCCTCCCGGTACACAGCACACAGCGCGTGCAGGAGAAACGCCGATGACCCGGGCTTCCCAGTACACAGCGCGTGCAGGAGAAACGCCGACGACCCGGGCTTCCCAGCACACAGCGCGTGCAGGAGAAACGCCGACGACCCGGGCTTCCCAGTACACAGCGCGTGCAGGAGAAACGCCGATGACCCGGGCTTCCCAGCACACAGCGCGTGCAGGAGAAACGCCGATGACCCGGGCTTCCCAGTACACAGCGCGTGCAGGAGAAACGCCGATGACCCGGGCTTCACAGCACACAGCGCGTGCAGGAGAAACGCCGACGACCCGGGCTTCCCAGCACACAGCGCGTGCAGGAGAAACGCTGATGACCCACACAGCGCGTGCAGGAGAGACGCCGATGACCCAGGCTTCCTGGCACACAGCGCGTGCAGGAGAAACGCCGATGACCCACACAGCGCGTGCAGGAGAAACGCCGACGACCCACACAGCGCGTGCAGGAGAAACGCCGATGACCCACACAGCGCGTACAGGAGAGACGCCGATGACCCGGGCTTCCTGGCACACAGCGCGTGCAGGAGAAACGCCGATGACCCGGGCCTCCCAGCACACAGCGCATACAGGAGAAACGCCGATGACCCGGGCCTCCCAGCACACAGCGCGTGCACGTGTTGCAGTGCCGCGCTGCATGGACCTGTGGGTGGTGACTTCTGTCAGATGTAGATTTGAGTAAGGATTTGGGGTGCTTCCAGAGGGGTTGGTACCACACATGGCACTGCGTCTGCCCGAGGGTTTTTTTTTAATATTATTTCAAAACATTTTCACGTTTGGGGTGGTTGCTGTGACCCAGTGGGTTACCCTGCTGCTTGGTCTGCCCACGTTCTGCTTTGGGTGCCTGGACTGAGTCCTGCTTCTGCTTTCAATCTAGCTTCCTGCTGATTCACACTCTGGTGACAGTGGTGGTGGCCCAAGGACTTGGACCCCTGCTACCCTGGATGGAGTTCTGGGCTCCTGGCTTCAGCCTAGCTCAGCCCTGGCTGTTGTGGACATTTGGGGAGTGAACCAGAGAATGAAGGATCTCTCTCTCTCTCTTTCCCTCCTGTCTCTGTTGCTCTGCCTTTTAAATATATAAAAATAAACAGACTTCAGGCCGGCGCCGCGGCTCACTAGGCTAATCCTCCACCTGCGGCGCCGGCACACCGGGTTCTAGTCCTGGTTGGGGCACCGGATTCTGTCCCGGTTGCCCCTCTTCCAGGCCAGCTCTCTGCTGTGGCCCGGGAGTGCAGTGGAGGATGGCCCAAGTGCTTGGGCCCTGTACCCGTGGGAGACCAGGAGAAGCACCTGGCTCATGGCTTCAGATCAGTATGGCGCAGCGCGCTGGCTGCGGCGGCCATTGGAGGGTGAACCAACGGTAAAGGAAGACCTTTCTGCCTGTCTCTCTCACTGTTCACTCTGTCAAAAATTAAAAAAATAAAAATATAATAAATAAAAGAAAAGTCCATATTTAAAAAAAAAAAAACTTCAAAGATAAAATATTCTATAAGCCAGGTTGTGGTGCAATGGATTAAGCCTCCTCCTGCAGCGCCAGCATCCCATGGTGCGAACACTGGCTCGAGTCCCAGCTGCTCCGCTTCTGATCCAGTGCCCTGCCGATGGGCCTGAGGGTGGCAGAGAATGGCCCAAGAATGGGCTGGCGCTGTGGGGCAGCGGGGAACACCAGCACCCCCTGTGGGTGCCAGGTCAGGTCCCTGCTGCTCCAATTCCAAACCAGCTCTCTGCTGATGTACCTGGGAAAGCAGCATAGGATGGTCCAAACCCCAGGCCCCTGCCACCCATGTGGGAGACCCACAGAATAAGCTCCTGGCTTCTGCTTCCAGATTGGCCCAGGGCCAGCCATTGTGGCCATCTGGGAAGCGAACCATTTGTGAGGGTGAAGCAACGGGTGGAAGATTTCTTTCTGTCTATCTGCTCTGCCTCTCTCCCTCTGTTCCTGCCACTCTGCCTTTCAAATAAGTAAATAAACCTTGAAAAGAAAGAAAATGGCCCAAATATTTGGGCTGCTGCCCACCCACAAGGGAGACCAGGATGCAGATCCAGGCTCCAGCTGACGTGGCCATCTGGGGAGTGGACAGTAGAGGGGAGATCTCTCTCTGTGTTACTCTGCCTTTCAGTAGGTAAGGTACATCCTGGAAAAGGAGAGCAAATTTCGGAACAACTGTCCAAAAACAGACACGCGGACTGACTTCCGAACGTGTCGGTAAAGGACGACAGATACCCTGTCTCCTCTTCATCAGCTTATCAAGATGGCTTGACCGTGACTCTTCTGTCTTTTTTAAAAGATTAATTTATGTGTTTATTTTAGAGGCAGAGTAACGGAGGAGCAGAGCTCTTTCAGCTACTGGTCCGCTCCACAGATGACTGGCAGCTGGGGCTGGGCCAGGCTGAAGCCAGGCGCTTCCGTCGGGGTCTCCTGCGTGAGTGGCAGGAACTCGAGGACGTGAGCCATCATCCGTTGCTTCCCAGGCACCTCAGCGGATTGGAAGTGGAGTAGTTAGGACTGGAACCCGTACTCTGATACGGAACGTGAGCATCCCAAGTGGTTGTTACCCTGCTGTACCACAATTCCATCCCACCTCCTCTGAATTCTAAGTGAGGGTTTTAGAAATGGTGTCTTGAGGCCGACGACGCGGCTCACTAGGCTAATCCTTCGCCTGCGGCGCTGGCACACCAGGTTCTAGTTCCGGATTCTGTCCCGGTTGCCCCTCTTCCAGGCCAGCTCTCTGCTGTGGCCCGGGAAGGCAGTGGAGGATGGCCCAAGTGCTTGGGTCCTGCACCCGCATGGGAGACCAGGAGAATCACCTGGCTCCTGGCTTCGGATCAGCGCAGTGTGCTGGCTGCAGCACACCAGCTGCAGCGGCCATTGGGGGGTGAACCAACGGAAAAAGGAAGACCTTTCTCTCTGTCTGTCTCTCTCACTGTCTACTCTGCCTGTCAAAAAAAAAAAAAAAAAGAAATGGTGTCTTGAGTTTTGGTGCAGACTGGCACACACACTTTGGGGCCAAAGGTAGGTAGTTGTCTGTGACCAGAGTGCCCTGGTGACTTGGTTGTGAGCTGGTCTCATCAGGTGGTTGTTGGGGGTTCAAGGGATAGTACAGGTCAGGATCGCTAGGCTGTCCCCGGGGAGCAACATGGAAAGGCGTTGTGTACGTGCAGCTGCTTTGTTGGCACCTTTAGGGGAAAGCGTAGGTGCTGTCAGGCAAGGTGAGCAGCCTCAGGTCTCCGTGTGACGTCTAGGTGACTGAACCTGCCTGTTGAGAGTGGCTGTTTTCTGTGCACCCAGCCCCTGTGAGCAGCTGGAGGAATCCCCCAGGGACCTGCTGCCTGGTGTCACTGTTTCTGCGGGGCAGGTGTGGTTCAGTGGGTTAAGCTGCTGCTTGGGATCCCTGAACGCCTCTCCGAGTGCCTGGTTCCAATCCCAGCTCCTCTGCTGCTGCTTTTTTTAATTTTTAAAAAGATTTTATATCAGAGTTAGTTATAGACAGTGAGAGGGAGAGACAGAGACAAAGGTCTTCCCTCCGTTGGTTCATTCCCCAGTTGACTGCAACAGCCAGAGCTGTGCTGATCTGAAGCCAGGAGTCAGGAGCTTCCTCCAGGTCTCCCATGTGGGTGCAGGGACTCAAGCACTTGGGCCATCTTCCACTGCTTTCCCAAGCCATTAGCAGATCAGAAGTGATCACAGAAGTGATCACAGCGCTGATCAGAAGTGGAACAGGGCCGGCGCTGTGGCTCACTTAGTTAATCCTCCGCCTGCAGCGCCAGCATCCCATATGGGCTGGCGCCGGTTCTAGTCCCGGTTACTCCTCTTCCAGTCCAGCTCTCTGCTGTGGCCTGGGAGGGCAGTGGACGATGGCCCAAGTGCTTGGGTTCCTGCACCCACGTGGGAGACCCAGAAGAAGCTCCTGGCTCCTGGCTTCGGATCAGCGCAGTGTTGGCCATAGCGGCCATTTGGGGAGTGAACCAATGGAAGGAAGACCTTTCTGTCTCTTTCTCATTGTCCAAAAAAAAAAAAAAAAAAAAAAAAGAGTGGAACAGTCAGGACTCCAGCTAGTGCCCAAATGGAATGCCAGTGCCACAGGCAATGGCTCAACCTGCTGCGCTAGCTCCGGCCCCTCCCGTGTCTAGTCTTTAAGAAGCTGCCTGGGGCCGGCGCTATGGCATAGTAGGTTAAGCCTCCGACTGCAGCGCTGACATCCCGTGTGGGCACCAGTTCAAATCTCAGCTCTGATCCAGCTCCCTGCTAATGGCCTGAGAAAGCAGTGGCAGATGGCCCAAGTGCTTGGGTCCCTGCACCCACGTGAGAGACCCAGATAAGCTCCTGGCTCCTGGCTTTGAATCTGCTCAGCTCTAGTCATTGTGGCCATTTGGGGAGTGAACCAGCAGATAGAAAACCACTCTCTCTCTGTCTTTCCTTCCCTCTGTAACTCTGCCTCTCAAATAAATAAATAGATCTTAAAAAAAAAAAAAAACAAAAAAACACTGGATATGCGGGCCAGCGCTGTGGCATAGTGGGTAAAGCTGCTGCTTCTGTTGCTGACATCCCATATGGGTACCTGTTTGAGTCCTGGCTGCTCCACTTCCAATTTAGATTCCTGCTAATGTTCCTGGGAAAGCAACGGAAGATGGCCCAAGTACTTGGATGCCTGCTCCTATGTGGGAGACTGGGAGAAGCTCCTGGCTCCTGGCTTTGGATCGGCCCAGCTGTGGCCTTTGCAGCTATTTGTGGTGTGAACCAGCAGATGGAAGGCCTCTGCCTCTCCCTCTCTCTCTGTACTTCTGCCTTTCAAATAAATAAATCCTAAAAAAAAAAAGAAATCCTAGACACACAACTACTATATGACCCAGCAATTTCACATAAAAATATAGAGCAACTTAAGTAACCACCAGATGTCCTACACAGGTGAATTGTTATAGAAATTGTAATATATTATTTCCTTGCAGCGTTACTCAGGAATGAAAAGGAACAAAAGTGTTAATATAGGCAACAGCCTGGGTGACTTTTCAGGGAATTCTGTTGAGTGAAGACGTCAGCCCCAGAATGTGACGTTCTGTGCGACACTATTGAACTGAGGAAGCGGGAGTGCAGGACGAAGCGGTGGCTGCGGGGTGAGGGCAGCGGCAGGGAGGTGACTGGAGGTGGGAGTCGGAGCTTCTGCACCAGTGTGTGTTTCCTGGCTGTGATCCTAAGGTAACAGGCGCTCAGGGTCTCTCTGCATTTTTTCTTAGAATTGCAGGTAAGCCTACAGTTATCTCAAAATAACAGCTAAAAATACGTTAAGGTGAACTTGAGGTATCTTAAAAGGCTACTGATTTATTTTCTTTGTGGTAACAATAAAGAAAACTTATACTTTTTTTGTAAAAACTATGATAGTTGCAACATGATGCAGAAATAGGCTTCGTTTCTCTTTGAAGGGTGCTTTGCTGTGAAACCGTAATGCAGTGTTTTAATGTGATTTTTTTGGGTAATTTTACTTACAACTGAAAGGCAGAGCGACAGAAATCTTCTATGTGCTGGTTTGCTCCTCAGAGCCTCAGCATCATGGTTGGGCCAGGCTGAAGCCCGGAGCCAAAAACCGCATCCGAGTCTCCACGTGAGTCCCGAGGTCCTAGGTGCAGGGCCGTCACTGCGCATTGAGCCAGGGGCTGTTTGGGATGTGGGAAGACGCTGCTGCGCCAAGCGCCCGCCCCTGCAATGTGATGGCTCTGAGGAGGGCCTAGAGTTCTCATTCTGGTTTCTTGTCTTCCAGCAATGCCATCTTTTGGTTAAGTTTTCCATTGGAATACTAGGAGCTGACTGCCTCCCTCTGTGGCTGGTTGCACAGCAGACTCCTTTGAAGCCTACTCCATCCGGTTGCTGGGGCAGACTGGCTCGCTGGGGCCGCCCTGGTGGTGTCTCGGCTTGGTTTTCTGGCCCTGCAGATTGTGCAGGAAGTGTGGGTTGTCTGACAGCGTCACCAGTTTCTTCTGAGAGCCTCTTGTGGAGCACTTTGAGAGACGAGAACTATACCAGGTCAGCTGCCTTCAGGCCTCAAGGCAGTGTAGGTCAAGGGCGTAGTTTCCAACACAGTGGTCCACATCCCATGTCTGAGTGCCTGGTTCCAGTGCTAGCTCTGGTTCCCATTGCGGCTTCTAGCTAATTGTACCCTGGAAGGCAGCTCAAGTACTTGGGTCCCTGCCAACCCTGTGGGAGACATGGGGTGGAATTCCAGGCTCCTGGCTTCAGCCTGGGCCAGCCCAGGCTGCTGTGGGCATTTGCTGAGTGAACTGGCAGACGGAAGATCTCTCTGTGCCTTTCAAATGAATGGAAATTAAAAAAAAAAAATTTGGTGGGGAGCCGGTGCTGTGGCATAGTGGGTTAAGCCACCATCAGCAGTGGTGGCATCCCGTATGGCACCAGTTCATTTCTCAGCTGCTCCACTTCCATTCCAGCTCTCTGCTGTGGCCTGGGAAAGCAGCAGGAGATGGCCCAAGTGCTTAGGCCCCTGCACCCACGTGGGAGACCTGGAGGAAGCTCCTGGCTCCTGGCTTTGACCTGGCCTGGCCTTGGCTGTTATGGCTGTTTGGGGAGTGAACCAGTGGATGGAAGATCTCTCTGCCTGTTTCTCTCTCTGTAACTCTGCCTTTCAAATAAATAAGTGAATCTTTCAAATATTTTTTAAAGAATAAGCCCTTTGTTTCCCCCTTGATCGTTCTACCAGGGTGGCATGAAAGGACCTGCTCCTGGTGAATGATTTTTTAAGAAGCCTTTGGTTAATAAACAAGTGACCAGCTTGGTTCGTTTTGTTCTTCAAGGAGCTTCAGTTTCGACTGAAGATTCCCCGGGATCTTAGAGGTTGGGCATACTGCTGCATACCTTGTGTCCAGCAGTGTGGGCCTTGTGTCCAGCAGTGTGGGCCTTGTGTCCACTATGGACCTTGCGTCCAGCAGTGTGGGCCTTGTGTCCAGCAGTACAGACCTTGTGTCCAGCAGTGTGGGCCTTGTGTCCAGCAGTGTGGGCCTTGTGTCCAGTATGGACCTTGCGTCCAGCAGTGTGGGCCTTGTGTCCAGCAGTGCGGGCCTTGTGTCCAGCAGTACAGACCTTGTGTCCAGCAGTACAGACCTTGTGTCCAGCAGTGCGGGCCTTGTGTCCAGCAGTGCGGGCCTTGTGTCCAGCAGTGCGGGCCTTGTGTCCAGCAGTGTGGGCCTTGTGTCCAGCAGTGCGGGCCTTGTGTCCAGCAGTACAGACCTTGTGTCCAGCAGTGCGGGCCTTGTGTCCAGCAGTGCGGACCTTGTGTCCAGCAGTACGGACCTTGTGTCCAGCAGTGCGGACCTTGTGTCCAGCAGTGCGGGCCTTGTGTCCAGCAGTGCGGACCTTGTGTCCAGCAGTGCGGGCCTTGTGTCCAGCAGTACGGACCTTGTGTCCAGCAGTGTGGACCTTGTGTCCAGCAGTGCGGGCCTTGTGTCCAGTGTGGACCTTATGTCCAGCAGTGCGGGCCTTGTGTCCAGCAGTGTGGGCCTTGTGTCCAGCAGTGTGGGCCTTGTGTCCAGCAGTATGGACCTTGTGTCCAGCAGTGCGGGCCTTGTGTCCAGCAGTGTGGACCTTGTGTCCAGCAGTATGGACCTTGTGTCCAGCAGTGTGGACCTTGTGTCCAGCAGTGTGGGCCTTGTGTCCAGCAGTGTGGACCTTGTGTCCAGTATGGACCTTGTGTCCAGCAGTGTGGGCCTTGTGTCCAGTATGGACCTTGTGTCCAGCATGGACCTTGTGTCCAGCAGTGTGGGCCTTGCATCCAGCAGTGTGGGCCTTGTGTCCAGCAGTGTGGGCCTTGTGTCTAGTACAGACCTTGTGTCCAGTATGGACCTTGTGTCCAGAGGCTCCTGATGGACAGATTTCTGTGAGATGAGATTGCTGGCTCACTTGCTGCTGTGAACCAGCTCACACGACGTCCCTGCCCAGTGACACTCAGAGCGAGGGGTCTGGGGGTCTGGGTACAGGCGGCCCCTCGCTGCTGGGAGGGATCAGAGAACCTTGTGCGGGTGGGGCTTGTGATCCAGGCTGAGTGCCGGGGCCTGGCTCCCTGGAGTCTCCTTTCTGCGATGCCCCTGGTTCTCCATGTCGCTTCTCAGTGGTGCCCAAGCTTTGCCAACAGCTCTCTTGGCATTTCTCACTCTGAACCTCAGGACGGCTGCGTCTCGCTGCTGGGTTCTAGCTTTTCTTTCTGCTCTGCCCAGTGGGACTGGGTTCCCCTGGATTTCAGTGGTCACTCCTTTCCCTATGTGACTCCCCTGCCTCCCGAAGACCAGGAGGAAATCTCATTGATGTCGGCCCTCAAGCTGGGGTGCAAGACATTCTCTTTATTTTATTGAGCTTTATTTATTTGCCTTTTTTTTTTTTTGACAGGCAGAGCGGACAGTGAGATAGAGGGACAGAGAGAAAGGTCTTCCTTTGCCATTGGTTCACCCTCCAATGGCTGCTGCGGCCAGTGCACCGCGCTGATCCCAAGGCAGGAGCCAGGTGCTTCTCCTGGTCTCCCATGGGGTGCAGGGCCCAAGCACTTGGGCCATCCTCCAGTGCACTCCCGGGCCACAGCAGAGAGCTGGCCTGGAAGAGGGGCAACCGGGACAGAATCCGGCGCCCCAACTGGGACTAGAACCCTGTGTGCCGGCGCCGCAAGGTGGAGGATTAGCCTGTTGAGCCACAGCGCCGGCCGAGCTTTATTTATTTGCAAGGCAGAATTGGGGGAAAGAGAGAGAGAGAGGTCCATCTGTCATCCACTGGTTCACTCCCTAGATGTCTGCAACGGTCAGGGCTGGGCCTGGTAGAAGCCAGAAGGGAGGAGCTCCATCCAGGTTTCCCATGTGGGGAACAGGGCCCCATCACCTGCTGCCTGCCAGGGAGCTGGACTGGAAGTAGGGTGGCCACGACTTGATCTGGCTCTGTGATGTGGGACTCAGGTGTCCCAGGCAGAGCCACAACGCTCAGCTCCAAGACTCCTAACGCCCGGCTTCCCGTGATCCTGTCCCACCCGGGAGCAGCAGCCTGGATTCTTGTTCTCTCCTGGGCTGTGTGTCTCTCGCCACCTGTGCAGTTGCACCTCTGAAACCCCTCTCTTTGGCCTCGGTGTAGCCTCAGGACCTAATCTTCCTGTTGTTTGCCTGATTCGAGGCCTCCAGATACAGCTGGAAAGGCACTGCTGTCAGGAACAGGAGCCGATGCTGTGAGCAGTGCCCACGTGTGACGGCATCTCCTTGGCGTCCCAGGCCTGGCCCCGCCCTCTGCCAACACCCTGCTTATTCCATCAGCTCTTGCCTCCCCCAGGCGAGGGACTGGATCTGGTTTATCTGCCTCCCGTCCTGGACAGGGCCTCCCGAAGCTTTCTCCATGTCTCACTGCCATGCCAGCAGCTGTCAGCCCACCCATGTGGGGTAGCCCAAGAGGAGTACCTGCGACCATGTGGGGTAGCCCAAGAGGAGTACCTGCGACCATGTGGGGTAGCCCAAGAGGAGTACCTGCGACCATGTGGGGTAGCCCAAGAGGAGTACCTGCGACCATGTGGGGTAGCCCAAGAGGAGTACCTGCGACCATGTGGGGTAGCCCAAGAGGAGTACCTGCGACCATGTGGGGTAGCCCAAGAGGAGTACCTGCGACCATGTGGGGTAGCCCAAGAGGAGTACCTGCGACCATGTGGGGTAGCCCAAGAGGAGTACCTGCGACCATGTGGGGTAGCCCAAGAGGAGTACCTGCGACCATGTGGGGTAGCCCAAGAGGAGTACCTGCGACCATGTGGGGTAGCCCAAGAGGAGTACCTGCGACCATGTGGGGTAGCCCAAGAGGAGTACCTGCGACCATGTGGGGTAGCCCAAGAGGAGTACCTGCGACCATGTGGGGTAGCCCAAGAGGAGTACCTGCGACCATGTGGGGTAGCCCAAGAGGAGTACCTGCGACCATGTGGGGTAGCCCAAGAGGAGTACCTGTGACCATGTGGGGTAGCCCAAGAGGAGTACCTGTGACCATGTGGGGTAGCCCAAGAGGAGTACCTGTGACCATGTGGGGTAGCCCAAGAGGAGTACCTGCGGCCGCTGTGAATTATCCCTGATGGTTCTGCACCTTTTTAAAAATTTTGTTTTATTTATTTATTTTTTTGACAGGCAGAGTTAGACAGTGAGAGAGAAAGGTCTTCATTACGTTGGTTCACCCCCCAAATGGCCACTACGGCCGGCACGCTGCACCGATCCGAAGCCAGGAGCCAGGTGCTTCTTCCTGGTTTCCCATGCAGGTGCAGGGCCCAAGCACTTGGCCATCCTCCACTGCACTCCCCGGCCACAGCAGAGAGCTGGACTGGAAGAGGAGCAACCGGGACAGAATCTGGCACCCTGACCAGGACTAGAACCCGGTGTGCCAGCGCCGCAGGCGGAGGATTAGCCTAGTGAGCCGCAGCGCCGGCCGATTCTGCACCTTTTAATGTGCTCACCCAGCCCACTCTACCTTACTAGGCCTCTTTAATGATCTTTTCTTCATTTTGTGGTAAAAAATCATCTATCCCCCGGCCAAATGCACTGCCCTACCCTCTTTGTTTTTCTCTTCCGTGCTGTTGTTGTCTTTCTTTCTCTCTCTCTTTTTAAGGATTTATTTG
Organism: Lepus europaeus; assembly: GCF_033115175.1. Classification (NCBI taxonomy): domain Eukaryota; kingdom Metazoa; phylum Chordata; class Mammalia; order Lagomorpha; family Leporidae; genus Lepus; species Lepus europaeus. Next base: position 451,875 of record NC_084847.1, read on the forward strand.
AAAGAGTTACAGAGAGGCAGTGAGAGAAGTGTGTGTGTGGGGGGGTCCTTCCATCTGCTTGTTCACTCCCCAAATGGCCACAGTGACTGGAGCTGCAGGAGCCCAGAGCTTCTTCCCAGTCTCCCACACAGATGCAGGGGCCCAAGGACTTGGACCATCCTCCACTGCTTTCCCAGGCCACAGCAGAGAGCTGGATGGGAAGTGGAGCAGCCGGAACTCGAATCAGCACCCATATGGGATGCTGGCACTGCAGGCGGTAGCTTTACCAACTACACCACAGTGCCACCCCCCTCACTGTTTTTTAAAAGTTTTATTTATTTATTTATTTGAATGGCAGAGTGACAGTCTAGCACTGGTTCACTCTCCACATACCTGAGACTGGCGGTGCTGTGCCAGGCCAAGACCAGGAGCCAGGAACTCCATCAGAATCTCCCATGTAGGCGGCAGGAGCCTAAGTGCGTGGGCCATGAGCTGATGCTCCCACGCATGTTAGCAGGAAGTGGAGGTGGGACTCAGTCCCAGCTGCCCTGACATGTTTTGCGAGTGTCCCAGCTGTTGGCTTGACCCACTGCACCCCAGTGCCTCCTCCCTTACTCTAAAATTCCACTGTACAGGGGCCTGTGCTGTTTCATCACTTAGGGCTAAGCCACTGTCGGCAGTACCAGCATCCCTTATGGGTCCCAGTGTAAGTCCCGCTGCTCCTGATCAGCTCCTGCTGTGGCCTGGGAAAGCAGCGGAAGACGGCCCAAGTGCTTGAGCCCCTGCTCCTGGCCCAGCCCTGGCCCAGCCCCGGCCCAGCCCTGGCTGTTGTGGACACTTGGGTAGTGAATCAGCAGATGGAAGACCTCTCTCTGTCTCTCCTTCTCTCTTTCTATGTAATTCTGACTTTCAAATAAATAAATAAATACGTCTTTCATAAAGAATTATTTTTGTTATAGAGGGGATCAAACCCGTGTAACAGGAGAAAGACTGGCATGTGACTTTGCAGTACCCGCCCTTCAGCAGCTTTGTGCCAGTCAGCTACATTCAGGTGTATATTTAAACTTTCCAGTAAGTATTCTGGTCTGAAGCCAGCAGCCAGGAGCTTCTTCCGCGTCTTCCACGTGGGTGCAGGGGCTCAAGGACCTGGGCCATCTTCTGTTGCTTTCCCAAGCTATAGCAGAGAGCCAGACCAAAAGTGGAGCAGCTGGGACTCGAACTGGTGCCCATATGGGATGCAGGCGGTGGCTTAATCCACTATGCCACAATGTTGGCTCCTAAAAGAAATCTTTTTTTTTTTTTTTTAACATGCCACAATTTTTATTGCAACGTGGCCATTTTTGTGAGGGTGGGGAGTCTAATTTCAAAACAATGTTCCATTTAAGGCTCTTTTATACAGAAATTGCCATCATGACTGATATTCAGAATATCTTTAGTGTTGCAAGACGCACATGGTAAACATAAAACTGCTACACTTACTCAGTAGTGTACACTCAGTGGAAAACAAAAAGGCACTAATCATAGCTGTTTCATTTAAGAAGGCATGCCGGTACAGGAATGAGCACTGAGGTACTGGGCTAAATTGATGACACAGTTATCAAAACTTGATTGGCACGCCGGCGCCGTGGCTCAACAGGCTAATCCTCCGCGCCGGCACACCGGGTTCTAGTCCCGGTTGGGGCACCGATCCTGTCCCGGTTGCCCCTCTTCCAGGCCAGCTCTCTGCCGTGGCCCGGGAGTGCAGTGGAGGATGGCCCAAGTGCTTGGGCCCTGCACCCCATGGGAGACCAGGAGAAGCACCTGGCTCCTGCCATCGGAACAGCGCGGTGCGCCGGCCGCAGCGCGCTACCGCGGCGGCCATTAGAGGGTGAACCAACGGCAAAGGAAGACCTTTCTCTCTGTCTCTCTCTCTCACTGTCCACTCTGCCTGTCAAAAAAAAAAAAAAAAAAAAAAAAAAAAACAAAACTTGATTGGCATTCCTTTGGGGGGGTTAAACTCATTACAGAAAAAGTGCTTCTGATGCATAGGGTTATATCCTGCTGCCAGGTCACATGTCACATGCTGCCATGTCACACAAATAGGTTGGCCAAGGCAGGTGAGGCGTGTGAATGCTCAAGCCTCCGATTGGCAATCAAGTGCAACTATAAATAATACCGAAACAAGTTGACCGTCTGACCAGTGGATAATACTTTCAAGGCATTCAGTTAGCTTACCCTTTGCAGTATTCTAAGCTATTCACATTGACAATCACACTCATTGTAGTGCTTGCTACAAGGGAGGCATCTAACCAGTTCTTTCGGCTGAAGTAAGACGGGAAGGCTTCCTTGGGTTCTCCGTAAAGTAACTGCGTTCAACAGTCTGATGGCAATCACGGATAGGCTGCTTAAAGGAATGGTGCCTCCTTCATTCATTGTGTTAGAAGGGCCCAGTAGAAAGGGGAAAAAAGGGAAAAAACAAAAACAAAACCCTAATACTATTCCAGTGGACTGAGCTGGAGAAATGGAAGCTCCTTAAGATCAGGTGGCACTTGACTGTCATTTTATAGTGGTTTTCCTTCAAGTGAAGCTACTACATTGCCTCCCAATTTCTCTCCCAGTGTTGACTGGTCCTTAATGTCACCCAAGCCATTCACTTGCCATTCACTTGCCCTGTAAATTTCTCTTTAATGGCATCGTTAGAGCTGGCATGAATCATCTTGCTTTTTAAAGGTGCACTTTCAGGAGCCCAGAATGTAAACACTAGGTCTTCTTTCTTAGACTCTTCTGTTTCGTATGTGGCATCGTACAAAGCATACCGGCAACCATTCAGAGGTAGCAACTTCACAAAAGATGTGTAGGGGTCCTCTACAGAATCACCAATGTCACCCACCAAGATCTGCTTTGCTTCCTCTACAATTATTTGTCTTCTGTCTTCGCTTAAACAGAAGAGAACTGCTTTCTTTCTTTTTTTGATCTCCTCTTGTGTAGAAGATTTCCTTACTTTCATATCATTAAAAACTTTGAGGACTTCATCATTCACTGTAACTCCGGAGGCCATAGTGCCCACGGCTGTGGCTGCGGCGGAGCTCGGACTCGGGCGCTGTGGCACTCAGAAATCTTAAAAAAAAAAAAAAAAAAAAAAAAAAAAAAATATTGTTGTCATTGGTGCCAAAAAGTTAAGAGGTAATTTTTTTACTCTTTTTTTATTTTTATTTATTTTTTTATTTTTTGACAGTGGACAGTGAGAGAGAGACAAAGAGAAAGGTCTTCCTTTTCCGTTGGTTCCCCCCCCCAATGGCCGCTGCGGCTGGCGCACCGCGCTGATCCGAAGCCAGGAGCCAGGTGCTTCTCCTGGTCTCCCATGGGGTGCAGGGCCCAAGCACTTGGGCCATCCTCCACTGCACTCCCGGGCCACGGCAGAGAGCTGGCCTGGAAGAGGGGCAACCGGGACAGAATCCGGATCCCCGACTGGGACTAGAACCCAGTGTGCCGGCAGCCTAGTGAGCTGTGGCGCCGGCCAATTTAATTTCCTGAAATTTTTTTGATTTCCATGCAAGAGTTGTGCTTTCTCGTTGAGTACCCTGCCGTACTCGATCACATGTAGATAGCGTATCAGGCAGTTAGCACTTCCGTTTTGTGTTCTTTGTATTTGGAGCCTACCGCCTCCTCTGTTACCTTGCTTTCTTGTTTTTGTCCCTTGACTCTTAGATAGCTTTATAAAGAATAAAAAATTTTTTCTTTAAAGTTTAAGGAATTTGGCTGAATGAGTTTTGGAGATCTAAGTCTTTGTGGGGCTGGAAGTTGGTATGCTTATTAAGTACTTGTGTATTTTTTCCGTATGTGGCCAGAACTATGTTTGCTTTGGGAACTTTGCTCAGATATTATTTTGGATCTGCCCTGTGCTTTTGCTTTGATCTTTCTCTCAGTGGCTTTGATTATCTGTGTGTTCAAATCATGTTTGCCTCATGTCAATATTGTCACTTTCTCTTGACCCCTTTCTGTCTCTTGATTATGTTCTGAGAGCTTTGATGAAGTGTGGTTTGTTCCTAACACGCACTCATTGCAGACGTACCCCTGAGCAGTGCTGCGTCTCCTTGTTCTCGGCACGGCACCTCGCGGGCTGCCCTCTGTGTGTGGCATAAAGGTCAGGTGCACTCTGCGCCCCACCTCGATTTCGTAAACACCCTGGGTAACATGTTTTCATTTGCTGATTGCAGGTGAAGGACTTAACTCAGTACCTGGATCCCAGTGGGCTCGGTGTGATGAGTTTCGCAGACTTCTACCACGGGATCACGGCCATCAGGAACGGAGGTCAGTTGTCCCGCTCTGCACCGGCTCTCTCCCGTCCTCTGCCCCTCCGAGCTCAATACCCTCCCGCCTTTAAAGCCCCTAGAACATTTCAGGTTTTAAGATCACGTCCTTTCTTGCCTATTGATTCTCACAGCCTGTCTTCCAGGTGGCTGAACTACTCCTCCATACGTTAGAAAGTCCCTTTACCTGAAGGTTTCATGATAACAAATGTCGCGCATAGCCGGCGCCGCGGCTCAACAGGCTAATCCTCTGCCTGCGGCGTCGGCACACCGGGTTCTAGTCCCGGTCGGGGCGCCGGATTCTGTCCCGGTTGCCCCTCTTCCAGGCCAGCTCTCTGCTGAGGCCCAGGAGTGCAGTGGAGGGTGGCCCAAGTGCTTGGGCCCTGCACCCCATGGGAGACCAGGAGAAGCACCTGGCTCCTGCCTTCGGATCAGTGCGGTGGGCCGGCCGCATCGCGCCGGCCGTGGTGGCCATTGGAGGGTGAACCAACGGCAAAGGAAGACCTTTCTCTCTGTCTCTCTCTCTCACTGTCCACTCTGCCTGTCCAAAAAAAAAAAAAAATCAAGCATAAATATTGAAAAAATTATGGGGCCGGCAGTGTGGCTTAATAGGTAAAGTCGCCGCCTGCAGTGCTGGCATCCCATATGGGCGCAGGTTCGAGTCCTGGCTGCTCCACTTCCGATCCAGCTCTCTGCTGTGGCCTGGGAAAGCAGTAGAAGATGGCCCAAGTCCGTGGGCCCCAGCACTCGCATGGGAGACCTGGAAGAATCTCCTGGCTCCTGGCTTCGGATCTGTGCAGCTCCAGCCGTTGTGGCCATTTGGGGAGTGAACCAGCAGACAGAAGACCTCTCTCTCTCTCTCTCTGTCTCTCTCTCTGTCTCTGTCTCTCTCTGCCTCTCCTGACTGTTGCAGCTATTTTGGGGAGTGAACTGGTGGATGGAAGATCTGTCTTGCCCTCTCTCCCTCTCTCTTTAACTCTAACTTCTGAAAAACCAATGTGTGTTTTAAAGAGGTACGTTTATTTTGGTGCAGAAATTTTGAAATTGGGCCAGGAGGGATCTCCAGAAAGCTGCTGGAGTGGCAGTGGTGAAGAGGCCTGCGTCCGGCGTGGGCGTGGGCGTGGGCGTGCCGGCTGGTGCCGGGCGCGCCTTGGGAGGCAGCAGGGATGGCTGAAGGACTTGGGCTCTCGCTCCTGTGGGAGAACGCGCTTATTTTCTCACTTCCTAGCACTGTCCCAAGTCCGTTCCTGGCCATTGTAGGCACCTAGGAGCTCAACCAGTGGGTGGGGCCTCTGCCTCTCACATAAATAAATGTTAAAAAATAGGGGGTGGGGGCTGGCGCTGTGGCGCAGTGGGTTAACGTCCTGGCCTAAAGCACCGGCATCCCATATGGGTGCTGGTTCAAGACCCGGCTGCTCCACTTCCTGTCCGGCTCTCTGCTGTGGCCTGGGAAAGCAGTAGAAGATGGCCCAAGTCCTTGGGCCCCTGCACCCACGTGAGAGACCCGGAAGAAGCTCCTGACCCCTGGTTTGGTTCGGTGTGGCTCTGGCCATTGTGGCCATTTGGGGAGTGAACCAGCAGATAGAAGACCTCTCTTTCTGTCTCTACCTCTCACTGTAACTCTGTCTTTCAAATAAATAAATCTTAAAAAAAAGTTTGCATCAAAATAAGCTTACTTTTTAATTAGATTTTTCCATGAACTTTTAGAAGTGTCTATGTGTATTTACTGCCCCTGTTCTACAGGAAGCACGTGGCTGTATCTCTTTCCTCACATGACCATCCTCTACCTGCCAATCCATTGTTTTAATGGGATGCATTTCTATTCAGTGTACTCTTGTGTACTTCTCCCTAATAGTTTAGTGTGCATATCAGTCCTTATCAAGATTTATACATTTGTTTGTAGATGTTTTTTTTCTTCCTTTTTTAATGTATGTGAGAGACAGAGCACGCTCCCATCTGCCGGTTCACTGCCCCGATACCTTCAGTGGCTGGGACCAGGATGGGCTGGCGCTGGGAACCAGGATTTTGATCTGAGTCTGCCACGGAGAGGCAGGGGCCCAAGAGCTTGAGCCACCGCTGCTGCCTCCCAGAGTCTGCGTTGGCAGAGACCTGGACTTGGGCGCCGGCTCTGGGAGTTGAGCCCAGATGCCTTTGATGTATCCTTAGTGAGCAAGATGCGAAGATTCCCAGCAAAATACTAGCAAATTTCACCTGAAACCGCAGCAGAAGAGCACACCTCACGACCAGTGCAGTGAATGCCGGGTCGGAGCTGCCTGGTCCTCTCGGTGCCGAGGAGGCCCCTCTTCATGGTAAAAGCTCTACAGATTAGGGAACGAGGGAACATTCCCCAGAGTTCTAAAGGCTGCACGTGACACGCCAACAGCCGGTCTCATGCTGCATGAGACAAAACTGGAAGCATCCTCCTGAGATCTGGAACAAGACCAGGGTGTCCACGTTCACCGCTGCTGTGCGGTACGTTAGCAGGAGTGTCGGGAGGAGGAAGAGCTAAATCGGAAGAGAGGAAGTCAGATTAGCCAGGTTTGCAGATGCCATGATGCTCCACGTGGAAAACCTAACATTCTGCCTGAAAGCTGCTGGAATTGATAAGCCACGTCAGTGAAGTTGTAGGTTACAAAATAAACATGAAATTCATTAGCTTTTTTAGATGCTAATGGTGAACTCACAAAGCAGAAATCTATCTAAAGCAATCTACAGATTCAATGCATTCCCTACCAAAATACCAATGATATTGTTTATGGAGTAGAAAATCCTAAAATTCATATGGAATCACAAAAGACCCCGCAAAGCTAAAGCTGTCTTGAGCAAGGAAAATCAAGCTGGAGCCCTCACAGTCCTGACTCCAGGCATGCGACAAAGCTGGAGTAGCTGAGACAGCTTGGTACTGGCATAAAAACCGATACGTCGGCCAGTGGGGCAGAACAGAAGGTAATCCACGCACATACAGTCAACTCGTTTTTGACAAAAGTGCCCAAACCATGCCACGAAGTAAGGATGATCTCTTCAACAAATGGTGCTGGCAAAACTGGATGTAAATATGTAGAAGAGTGAAATTAGATCCATACGTCTCACCATGTACCAAAATCAATTCAAGATGGATCAAAGACCTGAGGAACCAGCGCTGTGGTGCCGTAGGTTAAGCTGCCATCTGTAGTGCCGGCATCCCGTATGGATGCCCGTTCAAGTCCTGGCTGCTCTGTTTTTGACCCAGCTCCCTGCTAATGCTCCTGGGAAAGTAGCAGAAGATGGCCCAAGTATTTGGGTCCCTGCACCCACGTGGGAGACTCAGAAGAAACTCCTTGCTCCTGGCTTTAGATCGGCCGAGCTCTGACCGTTGCTACTGTTTGGGGAGCGAATCAGCAGATGGAAGATTTCTTTCTTCTCTGTCTCTCTGTAACTCCGCCTTTCAAATAAGTGAATAACTCTTTTTAAAAATTATTATTATTATTATTATTTTTATTTTTGACAGGCAGAGTGGACAGTGAGAGAGAGACAGAGAGAAAGGTCTTCCTTTGCTGTTGGTTCACCCTCCAATGGCTGCCACGGCCGGCGCGATGCGGCCGGCCTACCGCACTGATCCGAAGGCAGGAGCCAGGTGCTTCTCCTGGTCTCCCAGGGGGTGCAGGGCCCAAGGACCTGTGCCATCCTCCACTGCACTCCCGGGCCACAGCAGAGAGCTGGCCTGGAAGAGGGGCAACCGGGACAGAATCTGGCGCCCCGACCGGGACTAGAACCCGGTGTGCCAGCGCCACTAGATAGAGGATTAGTCTGTTGAGCCATGGCGCCGGCAAAAATTATTTTTAAATATTTATTTATTTGAAAGAGTTATAGACAGGTTGAGGCAGAGAGAGACAATGAGGTCTTCTATCCGCTGGTTCACTCCCCAGTTGGCCGCAACGGCTAGAGCTATGCCGATCCAAAGCCAGGAGCCAGGGGCTTCTTCTGGGTCTCTCATGTGGGTGCAGGGGCCCAAGGACTTAGACTATCTCCCACTGCTTTCCCAGGCCATAGCAGAGAGCTGAATGGGAAGTGGAGCAGCCGGGACTCGAACCAGTGCCCATATGGGATGCCGGCACTGCAGGTGGCAGCTTTACCCACTACACCACAACACCGCCCCCCATTTGTTTTAATTTTGCCTTTGTTAATTTTGCTCTTTCTCTGTGCCTCCTTCTCTCTCTGTGTAATTCTGACTTTCAAATAAATAAATCTTAACCCTCCCCTGCCCCCGAAAAAAGAAACCAAAACAAAACAAATAGGACTACCTCAAACTCATAATACCAACCCTGGGGACCCCCAGAGCTGGCTGTGCCCTTCCTCAGCACCCTGGAAGTGTGACGGGTACGTGGAAGTCAAGCACAAGACACTTGAAGCAAAGGCCATTTCCAGGAACAATAAGAAGTGGAATAAGAGGGAATAGGGCTGGGCCCAGTAGTGGGCAACATTTTACAGTCATAAGAACCAAGTGGAATATTTATATAACCAAACATTGTGACATAACTGTTGTGGAAGATGGGGAGAGGGCAGGTGGGGCAAGGTGTTTGCCAAGCACCTGTAGAGCGGTGAGGAGCACGTGGGAACTGTGCAGAAACAGCGGGAGGTGAGAGTGAGCCTGGAGGGAGACTGACCAGGCACACGTCCCCAGCAGCGTGGCCCGCTCCCCACGCGTGCTGGGTGTATGAAGAAACGTTTGACGGTACTGTAACTCTGTGCATGCTTAAAAAAATATCTGTTTGAAAGGCAGAGTTATAGAGAGAGGGAGAGACAGAGGCGGGGGGGGGGGTGTCTTTCATCCTCTGGTTCACTCCCCAAATGACCTCAACAGCCAGGACTGAGCCAGGCTGAAGCCAGGAGCCTGGAACTCTTCAGTGTCCCACGTGGGTGCAGGGACCCAAGCAGGGAGATGGATTGGAAATGAAGGAGCTGGGCCTCAAACTGGCGCTCATGTGAGATGCTGATGGTGTCGGCTGTGCCTTGACCCACTGAGTGATGACACTGACCCCATTTCCATGCATTTTGCATGAAAACAGGCCGTTATTTGTTCAGGAGGTTACTTGTTTCCCTAGGTGTCAACATCCTGGCCGCTCGCAGTGCCCAGCTGTGCTTCCGAAGTGGCAGGATGTGTTCCCGCTCCCAGCTCTGGCTGGAAGGAGCTCTGGAGGGCAGGTGATGTCCCTGAGCTGTGGGCCGTGCACTGGCTGTTTAGGGAGAGCCAAAACGTTTGCTTGGATTTGGGATGTTGACATACTCAGCTCTTTCTGCATAGTCACGGCAAGATGGAGCAGGGGCCCGTGGGGCAGGGTGTGGGCCGAGAGGACCCCAGGACACAGACAGCCGGAGACAGGGTTCTGCCGCTGAGCTGGCAGCTGGTCTGGTCTCGGGTCAGTTCATGAGAACTGGGATAGTTGCAGGTGTAGGGGTTCCTAGCCCAGTTAGCACACCCTCTCAGAACACTTGTGCCCTGGGGTGGTCGAGGCCTACAGTCGTGTGATAAAGCTGTCTAGCCTGCTGCCCACGGTCCCTCTCTGTGGGGCCAGGTTTTCTGTCAAGAGGGGTTGCCCACTGCTGACCCAGGGCTGTCTCATGGGGCAGTTTAGTAGTGTGTCGATACCCATCCATCTCAGAGAAATGGTCATTAGAGAATGGCCTGTCAGTTCCTGCTTTTCTTGGGCGACCAGCCGTTTGCCTTGATTGCTGAGGTCGGCCTCCTCCTGAACTCCATCCCTTTCCTGTCCTCACCTTTGCCTGGGCTGTGTCCCCTTCCTAAGGAATGACACACAGGTTTGGGAAGGGTTTTGTGGCTGTCACCATGAGCTGGCCAGGGCTCTCTTGTTTGGACCCAGCATTCCCTCCCTGCCTCCCTGTGGTGGAGCCACCTTCTGGCCTGGGTCTGGAAGTGCAGGGCCTGGAAGTCCAGCCTGTCTGGGGGGGGGGGGGGGTGCTGGCGCTCTGCACCTCCCTCAGTGCTCTTCCTGATTGCGAAGCATGGCGACCATGGGGGAGCAAGCGGCAGGTGTCTTCCGGGACTGAGTTGAGGTGCAGCTTGGACCCTCCGAGTCACAATACCCCCACCGCCTACGCGTAGCCTCATGGGGTGGTTTTTAATCTCATAATTCTTGCATCTTTGTGGTCCTGTTTTCTTTTCTTTCTTTCTTTTTTTTTTTTTATAAAGATTTATTTATTTATTTGACAGGTAGAGTTACAGAGAGAGAGAGACAGAGAGAAAGGTCTTCCTTCCGTTGGTTCACCCCCTAAATGGCTGCTATGGCCGGCACTGCGCTGATCTAAAGCCAGGAGCCAGGTGCTTCCTCCTGGTCTCCCATGTGGGTGCAGGGCCCAAGCACTTGGGCCATCCTCCACTGCCTTCCCGGGCCACACCAGAGAGCTGGACTGGAAGAGGAGCAGCCAGGACAGAACCTGGCGCCCATGTGGGATGCTGGCGCCGCAGGCAGAGGATTAACCACGTGAGCCATGGTGCTGGGCCCTGTGGTCTTGTTTTCACTTTGATTTAATTGAGAAGAAACCGCTCCCAGCCATTCCCAGAGTTAGCATGGATGTTCCGGGAAGTGGGGCTGTGTGTATTTGCTGGAAGAACTTTCTGGAATAGAAGGGTTCCCAGGATCACCTGATGCCATCTGATTGCAGGAGGTACTCCGTGAGCTCAGCCTTTGCAGAGCAGACCCTGGACCCTGGGAGGTGGTTTACCAGTTGGCCACGTGGTGGGGGGGGGCTCTGGGCAGGGAGGCAGAGAGGATCTGAGCTGGACAGTGGGTGGGCAGGGCCCTTGGTTGGCAGGCTGTGGACTGTGAACCACACACTCGCCCTGCCGCTTGGATCCGGCTTTCTAGAGGAAGCAGCAGGGTTGGGTGGGAGAGAGGCAGCATCCAGCTGGGGTGTTGGGAGGCAGAGCTGTGCCTAGCCCAGGAATGGAGGTGCGGGCAGCAGAGGTACAGCTGGGCTGTGGGTGCCATTGGGAGGACTTGGCCTTCTCTGTGGGAGGCAGGCCTGACAGTTCTGGCTTCTGGGGAGACTATCGGGGTGGCCCCTCAATCTCAGCGCCAGCTTGGCTGGACCACCTCTTAGAGCAGTTGGGCAGTGGGGCTACAAGGTGATGCAGCACTGGGTGTGGCCAAGAAAGTGCCAGAGGAGCCCAGTGGGTGTGCCTGCCCCGTACCTAGGACTGCATGTGGACATACACAAATACGTGTGTTTGACTTGAGAGGGAGAGAGAGAGAGTGCAGACTCCTGTTTGCTGGTTCACTGCCCAAGAGTCCCCAGTAGCTGGGGCCCGAGTCCAAGTCTCCCCCACGGGTGTCTGTAATCCAGTCACTTCAGGCATTGGAGCTGCCTCCTGGGGTCTGCGCCAGCAGGAGGCTTGACTCGGGAGCTGGAGAGAGGCGTCTAGCCGGGTGCTCCGACAGGGGCTCAGCGCAGACTCCACCACTGCCCGCTGTGCTCCTCAGGTTGCACGTGTGCTGCCGTGGCTGCGGACACCTGGCTCTGCGTCAGGCCCCTGCGTCCGTGCTGAGCCGGCTTGCAGGGCAGCGGCTGCATCAGGTGTGCAGTGAGGTAGGGAGGGAGCTGCTACAAGCAGGCCTGCACCCTAGCTCATACAGCTCTGGCTCTGGGCAGAGGAGATCAAGTGCACGTGAAAAGTTTCCAGTTAATTGAAAATAGAAAACTAATTTATGAATTACATTTAGTTCCCATCCAGAAGATAAAAATGCAAACCGCGTTCACATCTCTGTGATGCAGGGCAAGACTGCCCACCACCACCTCCAGAATCTTTCTTCTTTCTTTTCATAGCTTTTATTTTTTGAGAGGTGAAGGAAGACAGGCAGCTCCCACCCGCTGGTTCCCTCCCCAAATGCCCACAGCCACTGGGGCTAGACCAGCTTGAAGCCAGGAGCCAGGAACTTAATCCAGATTTCCCCATGTGTGGTAGATCCCACGTGCTTGAGCCATCACCTGCTTCCTCCAAGTGTGCACATTCGCGGGACCCTACAGTCAGGAGCAGGGCCAGGACACAAACGCAGGCACTCTGATGGGGTTGTAGGCTTGCAGGCATCCCTAGCCGTGTCTTAACCAATGCTCCAGTGTCCTCCTCCCCCACAATGTGAGCATTTGTCCACTGTGTCTGAAATTCATGGCTGTGAAATTTTTGAGTTTTATTTCGGGTTTTGGAAATATCAACAATAATATTGACATCTGACGGGAAAATCAGCCAGAGACAGACAGGCAAACCTTTCATTTAGTGTGCTGTGAGGCCACTGTGGTGGTGTGGCAGGTGAAGCCACCACCCGTGACGCCGGCATTCCATACTGGCGCTGATCTGGGTCCCAGCTGCTCCACTTCTGATCCAGCTCCCTGCTCATTTCCTGGGAAAAGCAGTGGAGGATGGCCCAAGTGTTTGGGTCCCTGCCACCCACGTGGGACACCTGGATGACCCTCCTGGCTTTGGCCTGGCCCAGCCCCGGCCATTATGACCATCTGGGTAGTGAACCAGCAGATACAAGATACCATTGTCTGTCTCTCACTCTGTCTGTAACTCTGACTTCCCAAGTAAATACATAAAAGCCTTTAAAAAGCAAAAACCAAAGTGTTTCAGTCTCTGACTACGCTGGGATCTCTAGTTCTCCTAACTCCCTTGCTCCAGGACTCAAAGTTCTTTTTTTTTTTCTTTTTCTTTTCTTTTCTTTTCTTTTTTTTTTTTTTTGGACAGGCAGAGTGGACAGAGAAAGAGAGAGACAGAGAGAAAGGTCTTCCTTTTGCCGTTAGTTCACTCTCCCATGGCCGCCGCGGCTGGCGCTGTAGCTGGCGCATCGTGCTGATCCGAAGCCAGGAGCCAGGTGTTTCTCCTGGTCTCCCATGGGGTGCAGGGCCCAAGGACTTGGGCCATCCTCCACTGCCTTCCCGGGCCATAGCAGAGAGCTGGCCTGGAAGAGGGGTAACCAGGATAGAATCCAGCGCCCCGACCGGGACTAGAACCCGGTGTGCCGGCGCCGCAAGGTAGAGGATTAGCCTGTTGAGTCACGGCGCCGGCCCCAGAACCCAAAGTTCTGTCCAGAGCCCGCCCTCCCATTCCAAAAAGGCATAAATAGTTCTGCGTTTCACCTGCACTAAAACCCACAGGGACTGAGGCAGGGACTCCAGCCTGCTCGTTGGGTGCCAACCCTGGCCACACTCAGACACTCCCTCATTGACTCAGAGGTCCAGCAGCAGCAGAAGTACCCGGGAGGACTTTGGTGTGGGGGTCCTGACCGCAGGCATCCTGAACGGACAGTCACCTGTAATTCCTGCATGACCAGTCCCTGTGTGCACGTGCCACGGGAAATCCCGCTTCAGCGGAGAGGAAGCTTTGGAAACAGAAGGGAGCAGCGGGTGTCTGCCTCTGCCCCGTGGTGAGGATCCGCCAAGAGGGCTGTTCCTGCTGTCCCGGGTTTGTTCTGGTTGGGGATGTGGTGACGGGCGCCCCGTTCCAGGTGCTGTCCAGGTTCACGGCGCCAGTGTGGCCTGCTGGAGGATCCCAGTGCTGCCTGCTCCAGGAGCACTCAGGGACACCGCTGTCCCTGTGGCTCTCAGAGGCGCTGCTCCGTGCTTTGCATAAGCGGCAGGTGTTCGATTAGATTGTGTGAAGTTCAGTGTGTGCGTCGTCTGTAAACACCGGAGCCGGGGAAGGCCAGCATCGTCCTTGCAGTGTGCTCCTGCCGTGTGCTCTGTAGCCATGGGCGTAGCAGAGCCCTGGAGCCAGTGCTGTGGGCGAGCTGGCTAGGCAGCAGCCAGGACAAGCTTCATTGTACCTGCACCTCTCCAAACGTAAACGATTGGAAAAAACAAAACAAAACAAAACAAACAACTAAATCTGGGTTGCTCCTAGCAGCCTTAGAGAGCTTGGTGTCTCAGGCTCTTTTCTTTTTTTTTTGACAGGCAGAGTGGACAGTGAGAGAGAGACAGAGAGAAAGGTCTTCCTTTTGCCGTTGGTTCACCCTCCAATGGCCGCCGCGGTAGGCACGCTGCGGCCGGCGCACCGCGCTGATCCGATGGCAGGAGCCAGGTGCTTCTTCTGGTCTCCCATGGGGTGCAGGGCCCAAGCACTTGGGCATCCTCCACTGCACTCCCGGGCCACAGCAGAGAGCTGGCCTGGAAGAGGGGCAACCGGGACAGGATCGGTGCCCCAACCGGGACTAGAACCCGGTGTGCCGGCGCCGCAAGGCGGAGGATTAGCCTAGTGAGCCGCAGTGCCGGCCATCAGGCTCTTTTCTTTTACAATGCTCTTTGGATCTTTTAAGAAATAAAAAGTATCATTCTACCTCTGTACCACCCACTCAGGATTCTGGAGCAGAGCACTGTTGTCACGGGCGATGCAGCTTTCTTTCCCCTGGATTTCGTTTCGTTTCTTTCTTTTTTCCTTTCCTTTCTTTCTTTTTTAATTTTTTAAAATTTATTTGAAAGAGTTCGAGAACGAGGTACAGGGAGAGAGCTTTTCACCCGCTGGTCTACTTCCCAAAATGGCTGCAATGGCTGAGCTGGGCCAGTCCAAAGCCAGGAGCCAGGAGCTTCATCTGGACCTGCCACGTGGGTGCAGGGGCCCAAAGACCTGGACCATCTGCTGCTGCTTTCCTAGGACTTCAGTAGCGAGCTGGATTGGAAGTGGAGCAGCTGGGACGCTAACCGGCGACCATGTGGGATGCTGGCACTGTGCCACTGCGCCAGCCCCTCCCCTGGGTTTCTCACAGTGTGAGTGGACTCGTTCCCGTGACCCTCAGGGTCCCAGCCCCCACGTCAGCCCCACGATGTGCCCTTCAGAAAGACCCCGCACACTGCAGTCTCATGGCTTTGCCCTTGACCTCACTGTGGTGGCTGTGGGTGGCCTGCTGAGCGCCAGGTCTTCTCCCTGCAGATCGCGATGGACAGCTGTGCGGTGTGCCCCCTGCCCAGGACGGAGAGCCCTCTGCCTGCCCCGTCGAGTTCGATGACTTCGTCACCTATGAGGCAAGTGTTTTCATCTCAGCCTAGAGGAAGGGAAGAGGGCTCCTCTCCCACCCCGTGCAGGGTCACTGTGGTTGGTGGGCTCAGGGCTGTGAGGTGGTCTCGGCTGTTGCAGGAGGTTGGTGAGTATCTGCTCAAATGCAGCTCCCTGGCCGGGGCCTGGGAGAATCCGCGTCCAGGTTTGTTGTGGTGGAGTGGCGTCTCCTGTCATTGCGGTCCCTTGCTCTCTCACCGTAGCTGGGGCGGTCACAGTCATGGAGGACAGAGCGTGGTGACTGTGCCCTGTGTGGGGAGGGGTCAGAGGCTGGGGAGTAGGGTGGCTGCACACGAGAGGTTTTCTTTACAAGCTGCATCAGATGTACCTGAGCCCTGGGGGCTGTGAGAAGGCAGAGTGGCAGCTGCCAGCCTTGGTCAGGCCTCAGCTGCTCACTGAAGCCCAAGAAGCGGAACTGGCCTTGAGCCGCTGGGTCCTGAGGCTCCTCCTCTCCTTGGTTCTCTGGCCCCTGGCTCTTTGGTAAAGTGGAGTCGTTTCCAGGTGCTGGGGGCCATCGTGGGGTTCCTCTCTCTTCCTTGGTGTCCTGCTCTGAGCAGCTGCCCCAGGTGTTAGTTCCCCGTGCCTTGGGGCAGCACAGACCGTCCCTCCCCTCTAGCTGCTTGGGAGCAAGAGGTCGCTGCTCAAAGTTCTGTCCCAGTGGACCAGCTGGGCCACAGCACCTGCCCTGGTCCCATGTTAGCTGCACTTGGTGTGCTCACTCTGTGTGGGACCCTGGCGTGGTGGGGCCACAGAGGTGAGACAGGACTGGACTGTGGTGCTGCCTGGGAGTTCAGTGTGGTGGGCAGAGGGAGGGGACCTGGCACGACTCTGGTATGCAGGGCTCTGTGTGCCTGACTGCATGGCGTGGAGAGGAGGACCCAGCCCCTTGCAACGAGATGGTGAAGGCCCTGCAGTTTGAACAGCCCTTGAATTTCCCAGGAACACGAGGGAAGAGCATCCTCGCTGTGGTTTGGAGCGTCTGGGAAGCCGTGTTCCCTTTTGAGACTGTCTCTGCTTAGGCACACACTTGGTAAATGTCTGTGTCCCTCTGTGTGTCTGGGCATCCTGCTGACTTGTGTATTCTGTCAACGGTGGGCGCGGCAGGCTGGCTGGCAGCCCACCCAGACCCTGTGAGTGCGGCCTTATTTGCAAAGGACCTCAGATCAGGGCCTTGCTGGGCTGGGGTTGGGCCCTGAATCCAGTGACAAGCACCATAGGAAGGCGGCAATGTGGAGGTGGGGCAGAGCCTGGAGGGGTCATGCCCAAGCGAGTGAACTGGAGCCCCCAGAGGCTGACAGGGTGAGGAGGGGTCCCCTCAGGACCCTTTGGAAGGAACCACATCTGATGCACCTGTGTTCAGCCGGCTTCTGGCGTCGTAGGGGAACAAACTTGCGTGGTTCCAAGGCCGCAGTCTGTTAATTTGTTCTTCTTGCAGGAAACACGAAGGGTGAGAACTCAGGACTGCCTCCTGAGGCTGGGGCGGGGGGCAGGGGCCTCTCCTGTCTGCTGTGCAGACAGGCCCTCACCACCCACCGTGAGACACTGGGCCCCCACCCCACGCCTCCTAGCAGGGGGTCTGGAAAAGCAATGCCTCTTAGTCTTTAGGTTCTGATTTCTTTCAGATTTTTGTTACTTTTTAAACATTTTGAACACTATATTTTGGAGCAGTTTTATGTTTACAAGAAAGCAAGCAAATGGCAAGGAGCGGCACCTCTTCTGCCCCTCTTAACAGGTTTCCTCACGTGGTTCCTTTGTTGGAACCCGTGACTGTGGTGGCCGTCGCCATCAGCTGCAGGCAGAAGTCTGCACTGGGTTCCCTCTTCATGCCCCCGTTCTCTGATTGTGGCAGCACGGCAGGATCCCAGTTAGAGCAGTGTTGAGGCCGCCAGTGCAGCCCTGTCCCCCAGTCCTGGCAGCCCCTGGTCTTTTTGGTCTCCCGAGTGTCCCAGCTGGAGTCTCACAGACCAGTTTCTCCCACTGAGTGACAGGCGTTCAGGTTCCTCCATGTGTTGCTCTTTAAGATTTAGGTGTAATTTTCAGAAGTGGAACTAGGTGCTACTGTGAAATTATAGAAAGTTTGTTTTGTTTTGTTTTGAAGGATTTATTTTATTTAAAAGGCAGAGTTAGAGACAGAGAGAGAGAGAGAGGTCTTCCCGCAATGACCAGGACTGGGCTAAGCTGAAACCAGGAGCCAGGAGCTTCTTCTGGGTCTCCCACATGGGTGCAGGGGACCAAGCACTTGGGCCATCCTCCACTGCTTTCCAGGGCGCTGTGGCAGATAGCTGGATTGGAAGAGAAGCAGCCAGGACTCAAACCAGTGCCCATGTGGGATGCTGGTGTTGCGGGTAGCAGCAACTGTTTTCTTCTTTTAAGATTTGTTTATTTGTGGGCCGGCGCCGTGGCTCACTAGGCTAATCCTCCACCTGTGGTGCCTGCACACCGGGTTCTAGTCCCGGTTGGGGTGCCGGATTCTGTCCCGGTTGCTCCTCATCCTGTCCAGCTCTTTGCTGTGGTCCAGGAGTGCAGTGGAAGATGGGCCAAGTGCTTGGGCCCTGCACCCGCATGGGAGACCAGGAGAAGCACCTGGCTCCTGGCTTCAGATCAGCGCAGCACGCCGGCTGTAGCGGCCACTTTGGGGGGGTGGGTGAACCAACGGCAAAGGAAGACCTTTTTCTCTGTCTCTCTCTCTCACTGTCCACTCTGCCTGTCAAAAAAAAAAAAAAAAAAAAAGCAGTAAAAAGATTTGTTTATTTGAGAGTTTCAGAGAGAAAAGGAAAGAGAGAGCATGCAAACTTCCATCTGCTTGTTCACTCCCCAAGTAACCACAATGGCCAGGGTTAGGCTAAGCCAAAACCTGGAGCCTGAAACTGCCCTCGTCTGCCATGTGGGTGCAGGGGCCCAAACACGTGGGCCAGCTTCCACTGTTTTCCCAGGCCGTTAGCAGGAAGCTGGATTGGAAGTGGAGCAGCTGGGACTCGAACCGGTACCCATATGAGATGCCAGCATCACAGGCAGTGGCTTAACCCCTGCTTCAAGACATGGCTCCCAAAGTGGTTTTTTCTTTTCTTTTTAAAGCTTGCATCATTTAATCTTAAAAAGTCTAATGAAGATACGAGTGTTACCTGTAGACATTCTGATGAACTTATTCAGAGACACTCCCCTGTGATCATGGGAGGGAAATAAGCCTGGCACTGACTGAAAGTGCTTCCACTTACTGTTTCCTGCGCAGGCGCACCAGTGTGCTGCACCCCATGTGGCTGGGGGCCGTGCCCTCCCTGGGGTGAGCGTGGTCCCCAGGACCTTTGTGATTGGAGGCGTGACCACTGTTACCTCCCAGAGGAAGAAGGGAAGAGCTGTGTGTGTGCGTTGGGATGTTGTGAGACTGAAGCTCCTGGTCCTGTAATCTGAGCAGGTGGGGGTGGGGCCCGTTTTCAGGGAGGCAAGGGGGGAGTCCGGGAGAAGAGGCACAAGCCGGGCGATAAGAGGGATCTCGGGCAGCCTGCTGTGGTTCTCTGCTGCTCTTTCTCCCGCCTGGGCTTCTGGAGGAGAGAGGAGCCTGGTGAGAGGGTGGGGACGCGCGTCTTCTGGGCAGGCTGTTATCAGCAGGCTAGAGAAGTATGAACAAAGCAGCTCTGTCCTGAGCCCTGGCAGCGCTTGCTAAGCCAGCAAGGACGCGTCCTGAACTTTGCCTCCCTTCACTGCCGGCAGCCCCAGCAGATTTCACAGAGCGTGTCTGGGGGCAGGCTGAGCCCTTGCGGATGGTGACGTGCCTGCAGGTGAGCGCTCCGGCTTTGCAGAATCCCCCGCGCGGCACGTTGCTGTCCGTGGAGAGCAGCCAGTGACTTGGCCCAGGTGGCAGTATGGGGAGGCACGTGGAGGTGCACGGGCTGGCGTCTGAGCGTGAGAGGAGACAGGGCAGGCACCGCGCCCAGCGTTCGGTTTCCCATGGAGGAGGAAGGCTCCAGCCAGGAGCCATGTCCTGGGGCGTGGACGTGGCTGCATGCCTGTGGCACGAGCGGTGCCAGTTGTCTGGGGGCAGATTGGGTGGCTTGTTAACCGGTTTGAGGACCGAGAGGCTGGGGTTAGGCGTGGAGCCTGTGGGTCTGTCCTCGCACACGAGGAGCCGCGTTCCTTTAGGGATCTGGACACTGAGTAGTTGGCTCTGGTCATGCATTTGCAAGTCTGTGGTCCGCTTTGCTGCCACCGCCCCTGTAGTGTGCAGTTCCACCGGGGGCGCAGCAGCTGCTCCTCACTTGTGTGTTTGCTCAGGGTTGGGTCCTGCTGTGGTGTGTCTTCCCCAGGTCCCAGTCTCTGACAGGTGTCCTGGGACCTGCCTGCATTTCTGGGCACAGCAGCCCTTCTTGCCTGGCTTTCCCAGGCCCAGCACAGAGCCAGCCCCGCGCTGGGGTGAGTCCCAGGCTGCGTTAGTGGAAGACGGAGGGGAGCGAGCAGACTGGAGCAGATGCTCTTGAAGTCACTTTCCGGTTTTGGGTTTTGAAGTGAATGTGTTCTCTTCATTACTTCATTGATTCTAGGGAGGACTGGGTTTACCTTTGGAAGCGTAAGAGAACAACGGGTCATTCCCTGTGTTGCTGTTGCTGTGCAGGCCGCTGGCTGGGGTCACTGGTGGGGTGCACCCCTGGTGCTGTCTCTTGATGCCATGGGGCTGCTGCCCTAGAGGTCAGTGCCTACAGCCCCCACTTCACAGAGGAGGCGACGGTGGTAGCTGAAAGGTGGAGCTGGGACCTCCCTTCCGCCATGCCGGGGCCCTGCCAGCTCCGCCCAGGGCCCTTCACGTCTCTGCACTGAGACAAGGAGGCCTGGGTGGATGCAACCCCCACTGCTCGTGCTCCCTCTGCTTCTTGGGACACCAGCGCCGCAGTACAAAGTCCAGCTTCTCTGCGGCAGCCACCCCTTTTCTGAAATCTTGTCTGTTTGCAAATCCTTAACTACTGAAGCTTCCGAGCGTCAAGTGCGCGTTGCTCTTCCTGCGAGTCAGCTTAATGCAGGTTGAAATTTTAAACTGAAAATGTGCTGTTTAATGGTTCTTTAGTTTTAAGTTCATTTGTGCAGGCCACACCGTACTGCGTAGTGTGTGTGGGCTTTGTGCTTGGTTCAAAAGAGTAAAAGATGTATCTGGTGGGGAAGAAGCCGTCTAACCAGTAAATGGAACAGGTGATGAATTTAAGGTTAGCCTTCAATCCGAACTTAAAAGCAGTAGCCTCAGCATAGAAACAGCTATTAGCGATGACATTTCCAGTTTACAAAGGTGCGTTCTTGTACTGTGGAATGTTGGTTTCTTGAGTGTAAACACTTCCAGTGTAGGAAGCCACCAAGTGGGTGGTTGTGTCCGGTGACAGCAGGACACTGGGATCTCTTTCAGGTTTGCATGCAGCTCACTGTAAAGTCACTGATTGCTTTCTTCTGCCCTTGGACACGTGCCTGTTTTCATCTGGATTGCTTTGCAAGCGGATATTTCGCTTGTTCATGGGACAGCACTTGGGCCTTCCCCACGTCCTTTTTGTGACTGCAGCACAGTGTGGTGCGCATGTCCTTGTTCTCCCTAGTGCACAAAATGACTGCTGGCGTGTTCTCTCCTAGGCCAACGAGGTGACAGACAGTGCCTACATGGGCTCTGAGAGCACCTACAGTGAGTGTGAGACCTTCACCGATGAGGACACTGGCACCCTGGTACACCCCGAGCTGCAGCCTGCAGGGGACGCAGACAGCGCAGGCGGCTCGGCCGCACCCTCCGAGTGCCTGGACACCATGGAGGAGCCTGGCCATGGTGCTCTGCTGCTGCTCCCTGGCAGGTATGTGCCCTGTAGTGCCTGCCTGGAGGCCAGCCGTGGGCATGTTCACCGTGTGGACATGTCAGGTTTCTAAAGGAGTGCCGGCCAGAACCGCTCAGAATCCGCCGCACACTATGGCGGGTTTGCCCCTGCCGTCTCTTCCTTCCCCATGGAAGCCCACGTTCACCTGCCCTGAGCACCCTGTCCTGGCTGGCTCCCCGTCACGAGGGACTCCTTCTGTCGGCTGCACACATGACTGTTGTTGAAAAGGTCACACAGCTGTTTTCACTATAGAGATAGCGAGCTCGTTGGAGTAGAAACTTTAACTCAGACATTGGGATTTTGTCAGCGTTGTTCTGGATGACACAGAATGCAGTGAGTCTTGTGCAGGTCTTGGGATCTTGCTATATTTATAGCAGCCCACCAGACCACCTGTCTTCCCCCAAGTGACCGTTAACCCCTATGTTTAAAAAAACATTACGGGCCAGCACTGTGGCGCAGCAGGGTTAAAGGTGGCTGCTCCATTTCCAGTACAGCCCCCTGCTGGTGCACCTGGGAAAGCAGAAGAGGATGGTCCAAGTCTCGACTCCTGCACTCACATGGGAGACCTAGAAGAAGCTCCTGGCTTTGGATCAGCCCGGCTCTGGCCGTTGCAGCCGTTTGGAGAGTGAACCAGCAGATCGAAGACCTGTCTGTCTGTCTCTGCCTCTCTCTGTAACTGTGTCTCTCAAATAAATAAAATAAATCTTACTGAGAGAAAGAGATAGCGTGAGACAGCTCCCATCTGCTGGTTCACTCCCTGAATGCTTGTGGTGGCAGAAACTGGGCCAGGCTGGAGCCAGGAGCCCAGACCTGGAACTCAATCTGAGTCTCCCATGTGGTGACAGGGACCCAACTACTTGAGCCGTCACTGAGGCTGCCTCCCATGGTCTGTGTTAGCAGAAACGTGGAGTCAGGAGCCCGAGTGGGACTCAGACCCAGGTGTCCCAGCATGGAACCATTAGGGTAAACATGTCCCTATGGTTGAAGACCAGCACGAAGCTTGTTGGAAGGTGGAGGCGAAGGGAGGGTGGTGGGAGAAGGTAGGACCAGAGAGGTGCCCGATGGCCCATGTGGACCAAATTAAGAGCATAGATTCACTTGCTGCTACTTAGAAAGCCTCCATGTGTAGCAAGTATGGAAGTTTTTGTTTTTGTTTTTCAAGATTTATTTATTTATTTTGAAGAGGCAGAGAGAGAGAGAGAGAGAGAGAGAGAGAAAGAGAGAAAATCTTCCAAACGCCAATTCAGGTGGCCATATCAGCCAGGCTTCCCCATCAGGCTTCCCCAGGTGGCCGTATCAGCCAGGGCTGGGCCAAGCTGAAGCCAGGAGCCAGGAGCTTCTTCCTGGTCTCCTGTGTGGGTGGCAGGGGTCCAAACACTTAATCCATTTTCCACTGGTTTTCCCAGGCCATTAGCAGGGAGCTGGATTGGAAATGGAGCAGCCAGGACATGAACTGGCGCTGATATGGGACACTGGCATTACAGGTGGCTACTGTACTCTCTATGCCACAACAGCAGACCCATGATTTGGTACTTTATTTTGCTTGCAATCCTTTACAGTTTTGGTTTGCCTCTCAAGGAGTTTTTGGCTTTTTACTCTTCAGCAAGTGTGACATACCTTTGAGTAGATGCCCAACGCCTCAGAACACCACTGGCTGATTTTTAAAACTGGCCGTTCCACCCACCTGTCCTCACGGCAGAGCACAAACCCACCATGTGCTCATCTTACCTCTTCCCAGGCACTGCTGGCACTGTGTCTCACCTAAGTGCCATCCCACTGGGTGACCCCTTAGATTCTGCAAACTGTGCCCACACAGCAACACCCAACAGAAACTGTACCTCACGGCAACACCCACAGAAACTGTACCTCACGGCAACACCCACAGAAACTGTACCTCACTGCAGACTCAGAAAAACCACCCTCACGGCAACACTCACAGAAACCGTACCTCATGGCAACAGTCACAGAAATTGTGCCTCTCAACACAGAAGCTGTACCTCACCGCTACACCCACAGAAACTGTGTCCCCATGGCAACACTCACAGAAACACACGATGTCCTCATGACAACACAGAAACTATACCACCGTGCAACACAAAAATCCGTTCCCATGGCAACACAGCTACACCCACAGAAGCTGTTCCTCGCAGCAACCCTCGCAGACACTTGTTCTTTAGATGGATCCAGAGTGTCCTCCCCTTGTGTTTCCGTGTGGATTTTGGACGACGTGGTCGTCCTGGAAGTGTGTCTGCTGGGCAGTCGGGTTGCGCTTGTGTCAGACTGCCGGTGCTGGCCAGAAACACCGTCTCCACAGCCTCGGCCTCCAGTCCTGGCGTGTCCTCTCGCTGCGTCGAGCTGAGGGTTCTTGTTTGACTGCTGCATTTCGGGGTGGTTGGCGGGATGTGCGGCAGGCCCTTGGGCTGCACTGTGACCCAGACGCCACTCTGCCAGGGGGAGCTAGGGCTGAAGCACTGGCCACGCTGCGGCTTGCAGGCAATGGGAGTGTGAGCATGAGACCCAGTGAGCTGACAGGCTCTGCCCACAGCTCCCTTCCAGGTGTTTTTAAAGTTAGGCTGGCGTGCTGGGACACTGACGCAAATCCAGCTACGCTCCACTCCAGTCAGCTTCCTGCCTGAGAAAGCCGTGAATGACGGCCCGAGTCCTCGGGCCGCCGCCTCCATGGGAAACAGATGGAGCTCCTGGCTCCTGGCGTCAGCCTGGCCCGGGCCCGGCTGTTGTGACCATTTGGGAAGCGAACCAGCAGACGGAAGACCTCTCTATGTATACTCCTTTCAAATGAATACTTTTTTTTTTTTTTTAAGAATTATTTTATTTGAAAGACAGAGTTACAGAGAGAGAAAGGTCTTCCACCAACTGGTTCACTCCCCAGATGGCCGCAGTGATTAGAGCTGGGCAATCCAAAGTCAGGATCCAGGAGCTTCCTCTGGGTCTCCCACGTGGGTGCAGGGGCTCAAGCACTTGATCCATCCTCCTCTGCTTTCCCAGGCATATTAACAGGGAGCTGGATCAGAAGTGGAGCAACTGGGACACAAACCAGTGCCCATATGGGATGCCAGAGCCGCAGGCCAGGGATTTAACCCACTGCGCCACAACGTCGGCCCCAGTAAATCTTTTTTTTTTTTTTTTTTTCATTGATTTATTTGAAAGTCAGAGTTAGGCAGAGAGGGGCGAGGCGGAGAGAGAGAGGTCTTCTGTCCGATGGTTCACTCCCCAGATGGAGGCAACGGCCAGAGCTGTGCCAATCCGAAGCTAGGAGCCAGGAGCTTCTTCCGGATCTCCCACACTGGTGCAGGGGCCCAAGCACTTGAGCCATCTTCCACTGCTTTCCCAGGCCATAGCAGAGAGCTGGATGGGAAGAGGAGCATCCAGGACTAGAATCAGCTCTGTAAATCTTTTAAAATAAAGTCAATAGGGGGGCCGGCGCCATGGCTCACTTGGTTAATCCTCCATCTGCGGCTCCGGCATCCCATATGGGTGCCAGGTTCTGGTCCCAGTTGCTCCTCTTCCGGTCTAGCTCACTGCTGTGGCCTGGGAGGGCAGTGGAGGATGGCCCAAGTGCTTGGGCCCTGTACCCGCATGGGAGACCAGGAGGAAGCACCTGGCTCCTGGCTTTGGATTTGTGCAGCGCCGGCCGTAGTGGCCATTTGGGGAGTGAACCAATGAAAGGAAGACCTTTCTCTCTGTCTCTCTCTCACTGTCTATAACTCTGTCAAATTAAATAAAAAAAATAAAGTCAATGGGGGCCAGTACTGTGGCATAGCAGGTAAAGCCCCACCTTCAGTGCCAGCATCCCATGTGGGCTCTGATTCGAGTCCTGGGTGCTCCACTTCCGATCCAGCTCTCTGCTATGGCCGGGAAAGCATTGGAAGATGGCCCAAGTCCTTGGGCCCCTGCACCACCTGGGAGACCTGGAAGAGGCTCCTGGCCCCTGGCTTCTGATCGGCACAGCTCCAACCATTGCGGCCATCTGGGGAGTGAACCAGTAGATGGAAGATCTCTCTCTCTCTCTCCAACTCTGCCTTTCAAATAAATAAATAAGTCTTTTTTAAAAAAAAAAATAAAGTTATGGGGCCAGCGCTGTGGTGCAGTAGATTAATCCTCCGCCTGCAGCACCAGCATCCCATATGAGCACCAGTTCTAGTCCCAGCTGCTCCAGCTCTCAGCTGTGGCCTGGGAAAGCAGTGGAAGACGGCCCAAGTGCTTGGGTCCCTGCACCCACATGGGAGACCCAGAGACAAGCTCTTGGCTCCTGGCTTCGGATCGGCACAGTCCGACCATTGCAGCCATCTGGGGAGTGAACCAGCGGACAGAAGACCTTTCTCTCTCTGTCTCTCCCTCTCACTGTCTATAACTCTATTCTCAAATAAAAAAAAAAAAAAACGTTAAAAATTGTCTTTAAAAAAAGTAAATAAAGCTAGTAAACTATGTCCTCCTAATTAAATTTGAGTCAGTGGGGCTGGCCATGTGGTGTGACAGGTTAAGCTACCGCCTATGATGCTGTCATCCCATATGGGCACTGGTTTAAGCCGCAGCTGCTCCAGTTCTGATCCACTACCCTGCTAACACACCTGGGAAAGCACAGAGGATGGCTCAAGTGCTTTGGCCCCAGTACCCACATGGGAGACCTGCATGAAGCTCCAGGCTCCTGGCTTTGATCTGGCCTAGCCCTGACTGTTGTGGTCATTTGGGGAGTGATCCAGCCGATGAAAGCTCGCTCTCCAACTCTGCCTTTCAAGTAAATAAAGCAAAGCTTTTTAAAAAGTTAATCAAAGGAACCCTTCAAAATGCCAAACCTGGAAAGCTTGTCCAGGGAAGCTCTCAGACTGGGCCGTCCATGCGGGAGGACCAGCAGTGTGCCCTGCAGTTGGGCTGTCATGCGCGATCTCCCTTGAGTTCTCTGTTCTCTCACTGGCTTTTGGGAAGTATTTGTCTTCTGGGGGCAAATTCTGAGAGTGCTTCACATTTGTGGAAAATGAAATTAAAAGATAGGTTTATTTTGGTGCAAAAACTTTTTTGGAAATCCATGCATATGAAGAGTCTTCAGAAGTTGATGGCGGGGCCAGTGTGGTGGCATAGTGGGTGAAGCCACCACCTGCAATGCCAGCATCCTGTGTGGGCACTGGTACGATCCCAGCTGCTCCACTTCCAATGCAGCACCTGGAAAAAGCAGTGGAAGATGGCTCCGTCCCTGGGCCCCTGCACCTGTGTGGGAGATACAGATGACGCCCTGGACACTGTAGTCATTTGGGGAGTGAATCAGTGGGTGGAAGACCTCTGTCCCTCTCTCTGGCTGTAACTCTGCCTTTTGAATAAATAAAATACATCTCTTTTTAAGAAAAGTTGATGGAAATGTATAGAATGAGAAAACTATGCAGGGATGTCCAACATGCTTTGCATCAGAGTGAACATCCTCTGTTCCATAGTCCACTAACATTTTGAAATGCCCTTGCATTTTTTATCAAGATTTGTTATTTGAAATGCAGAAAGAGGGAGACAGACAGACAGACAGACAGAGGATGGGGAGGATTAGCGTTACCATCCGTCTTTGAATCTTTCCCCAGGTGGCTCAGGGCTAGGGCTGGCTCAGGCCAGCGCCAGGATGGCTCCATCCTTGTCTCCCACGTGGCTGGGAGGAAGCCGAGCACTGGGCCGTCATGCGCTGCCTCCCAGGTGCATTAGCAGGGAGCTGGGTCTGAGGTGGAGCAGCTGCGCTCAGACTGGTGCTCTGGTGTGTGACGTCAGACAAGAGGCGTCACCCACCATGCCATAATGCTGACTCCACCGTTGTATTCTTGAAGAGCTGATTATGAGCCAGTGTGACCCTACTTTGTGTGGACTCCACGTAGGAAGTATGCCCAGTGTGCTTGTGGGATGTCCATTCATGGAGCCCAGGCTGTGTGGCCTGGGCCTGTTGGTCCCCAAAGTGAAATGTGTGGCTTCATCTTGCATCACACACAGGAAAAGTCACCTGTAAGGAATAGGGTGGGGAGCGGTGGTGGAGCAGGTTCCCTGCCAGTAGAAGCCGGTCTGTTCCCAGCACCTGTCCCAGCAGGCACGCAGCCTAGCTGCCTTCGCGTTTCCTCTCTGATTCTACCTCCATGGAGCCAGTTCTGTCACACAGGACCTGGGAATGTTGATTTTCTGATCTTAACAGCAGCAAACAGAGTGTTCATGGAACATAATAGCCTGTAAAACTATGACTCAGAAAGGATTGTGTGTTCTGTCACTGTGTAAGAGGGACTGCAGGCAGACAGCCGTGACGTGGAAATGCTGTTGGAATACCAGACTGACGAGGTCATCTCTCTTCCATTTTACCTAGTGGAGTCGGAGAACACGTCAAGGTACTGGGGGCCATGCCCAAGGCCCCCAGTGGACGTCTGAAACCTCAGAGTCTGACTGTGGTTCATACCTGTGATAAAGCTGTGTTTACAAGTTAGGCACAGTGAGAGATTAACCACAGTTGCTACTAATCAACTGGACAGTTATAGCGATTTATCTAAATAAGAGTTATTTGAAAGTTTTCATTGTTTCCTTCTGGAATTCTACGTTCTATTTTCAGTATGCAGGTGACTGTGGGTAACAACTGTGAGCAGGGTGGGGCTGCTGTAACATTGTCACATTGTTCCTTCATTCTTACTGAAAGGACTGGTTAGTAGTGTGAAGCTGGAACGTCCTTCCTGCGCTGAGCGCTGTCAGGTCCTGCGTCTGCTAACGTCTCCTCACAAGCATGGCCCCTTGTTCCCTGGGGCCTGTCCCTTTTCTGAGAGGAGCAGCCGAGGGCAGCGTTCAGGCGCCCTGGGTAGCGCAGGGGGCTCAGCCTTGCCAAGAGGAGCTGCTAGAGCTGCAGGACCTGCTGCGGCCCTGGCGTGTCTAGAGTCCAGCTTCAGCTGCGGTCCAGAAGACAGCTGTCGGGGATCACTCCCTCTCAGGAGGAGGGCGGGCGGTGGGAAGCAGTTTCTGTCCTGCTTGTAAATCAAGGCAGAAGCTTGAATTTTGGGTCAGTGGGCGTGGGAGGAAGGGTGAGGCCTTGGCACAGACACAGGTCTGTGCTGACCCCGTGCCCTACCACACGGGGCTGCTGCGCACGTCACATACAGCGGGGGCTTCACAAGTCCGTGAAAATACAGTTTGAGAAAACTAGACCTCGATTTCTTTTTTGCACCAAAATAAACTTGACTTTTAGCTCTATTTTTTCCTTACGTTTTTCTTTTTAAGATTTATGTATTTGAAAGGCAGAGGCCATGGAGAGGCAAGGAGAGAGATCAGCCTTCCACCACAGGTTCATTCCCCAAATGGCCGCAACAGCCAGAGCTGGTCGGGGCCAAAGCCAGGAGCCCAGGACTCCGGCCTTCTCTCCCTCCTGGGTAGCAGAGACAGGCACTTGGTCGTTCTCCACTGCTTGCCCAGGTGCCTCAGCAGGGAGCTGCATGGAGGTGGGGTAGGAAGGACTAGAACCAGGACTCCAGTAGGCGATGCCAGCATTGCAGGCAGTGGTTTAACCTGCTGGCTACAACACCAGCCCCCCCCCCGAGCACACTCACATGTGTGGTACACGCCCCCCCTGAGCACACTCACATGTGTGGTACACGCCCCCCCTCCTGAGCACACTCACATGTGTGGTACACGTCCCCTCCAAGCACACTCACATGTGTGGTACACGCCCCCCCTGAGCACACTCACATGTGTGGTACACGCCCCCCCCGAGCACACTCACATGTGTGGTACACGCCCCTCCCTCCCCCCTGAGCACACGCACATGTGTGGTACACGCCCCCCCCGAGCACACTCACATGTGTGGTACACGCCCCTCCCTCCCCCCTGAGCACACGCACATGTGTGGTACACGCCCCCCCAGCACACTCACATGTGTGGTACACGCCCCCCCTCCCCCTGAGCACACTCACATGTGTGGTACACGCCCCCCCCAAGCACACTCACATGTGTGGTACACGCCCCCCCTGAGCACACTCACATGTGTGGTACACGCCCCCCCTCCCCCCTGAGCACACTCACATGTGTGGTACACGCCCCCCCAAGCACACTCACATGTGTGGTACACGCCCCCCCTGAGCACACTCACATGTGTGGTACACGCCCCCCCTCCCCCCTGAGCACACTCACATGTGTGGTACACGCCCCCCTCCCCCCTGAGCACACTCACATGTGTGGTGCACATGAGATGAGCTGGCAGTGCACAGTGTATGCTTATACAAAATAAGTAATGGGAAAACACTTTTTTTTAAAAGATTTATTTATTTATTTAAATGCAGAGTTACAGAGAGAGAGAGAGAGAGAGAGAGAGGGCTTCCATCTGCTGGTTCTCTCCCTCATTGGCCCCAACAGTAGGAGCTGTGCTGATCCAAAGCCAGGAACCAAGAGCTTCCTCCGGGCCTCCCATGCAGGTACAGGGGCCCTAGGACTTGGGCCATCTTCCACTGCTTTCCCAGGCCATAGCAGAGAGCTGGACCAGAAGTGGAGCAGCCGGGACTCGAACTGGCGCCCATATGGGACGCCGGCACTGCAGGCAGCAGCTTTACTTGCTGTTCCACAACGCCGGCCCCAGAAAACACGTTTTTGAAATTATATTTTGAGGGGCCAATGCTGTGGTGTAGTGAGTAAAGTCACTGCCTGAGTGCCAGCATCCCATTTGGGCAACAGTTTAAGTCCTGGCCACTCCACTTCTGATCCAGCTCTCTGCTGTGGCCTGGGAAAGCAATGGAAGATGGCCCAAGTCCTTGGGCCCCTGCACCCACGTGGGAGACCTGGAAGAAGCTCCAGGCTCCTGGCTTCGGATTGGCTCACTCCAACCATTGCGGCCATTTGAGGAGTGAACCAGTGGATGGAAGACTTTTCTCTCTCTCTCTGTGCCTCTGCCTCTGAGTCTTCATAACTCTGCCTTTCAGATAAATCAGTTACTCTTCAAGGAAAAAAATCTGTTGAGCACTAACAAAGTATTTAAATAAAAGACATTATATTTTGAGTATGTTGGGCCTAAGTAAAATATTATTTTTAAAAATCAATTTTACCTGTTTCTTAACTTTTTTTTTTTTTTTAACAGAGTGGACAGTGAGAGAGAGACAGAGAGAAAGGTCTTCCTTTTGCTGTTGGTTCACCCTCCAATGGCCGCTGCGGCCGGCGCATCTCGCTGATCTGAAGCCAGGAGCCAGGTGCTTCTCCTGGTCTCCCATGCGGGTGCAGGGCCCAAGGACTTGAGCCACCCTCCACTGCCTTCCGGGGCCACAGCAGAGAGCTGGCCTGGAAGACGGGCAACTGGGATAGAATCCGGCGCCCCAACCGGGACTAGAACCTGGGGTGCCGGCGCCGCAAGGCGGAGGATTAGCCTGTTAAGCCACAGCACCGGCCTGTTTCTTAACTTTTTAAAAATTCACTTTGTGGAGGCCGGAGCTGTGCATAGTGGGTAAAGCTGCTGTCTGCAGTGCCAGTGTCCCATGTGGGCACCGGTTTGAGTCCTGGCTGCTCTGCTTCCGGTCCAGCTCTCTGCTGTGGCCTGGGAAAGCAGTGGAGGATGCCCACGTCCTTGGGCCCCCGTACCCGTGTGGAAGACCTGGAGGAAGCTCCTGGTTCCTGGCTCCTGGCTTTGGATCAGCGCAGCTCCTACTGTTATGGCCAATTGAAGAGTGAGCCAGTGGATGGAGGACCTCTCTCTCTCTCTTCCTCTGCCTCTCCTTCTCTCTCTGTGTAACCCTGACTCTCAAATGAATAAATAAATCTGTAAAAAAATTAAATTTGTTTGTTTGAAAGGCAGAGATACAGAGAGTTTCCATCTTCTGGTTCACTCCCCAAATGCCTGCAACTGCCAGTGCTGGGCCAGGCCGAAGGTAGAAGCTGGGAGCCATGCAGGCATCCCACGTGGGCGGCGGGGACCTAGCTCTCTGAGCCATGGCCTGCTGCCTCCAGAAGGTGCACATGAGCAGGCAGCTGGAGGCAGGAGCTGGAGCTGGGTCAGACGCAGGCTGTCTGGCGCGGGTGTCGCCCTGCTGCACCCCATGCAGCGTTTCACTGCTGCCCCAGGTGCCTGCCCTGCTTTTCTTGAACGTGGCCCCTGAGCACGAGCCCTCAAGCTGTGGCTCACAGCGGGTCCCAGCTGGAGAGCCCTGCCTGCGCCTCCCATCTGGGCTGCCTGTGGGCCCAGTCACTGTGTCCTTTCTGTGTGCCCCTGCAGGTCTCACCCACGTGGCCAGTCTGTTGTCATGGTGATCGGCAGTGAGGAGCATTTCGAGGACTATGGGGAAGGCAGCGAGGTGGAGGTGTCTCCAGAGACCCTCTCTGATGGGGAGCTCATCGGCAATGATCCTGCTTTCCTCACCCCCAGGTAATGCCTCCAGACCCACACACCCCTTCCCCATTGTCCACAGTTCCCTTTTTGGTTCACAAATTGAAAAGCGAAAACCGGCGTCATTGGAGGTGATATAGCTCGATACAGCACATTCAGAAGTTTCGACCTAGAGCTGCGTGAGCGTGGGTGGACGTCCTCTCAGCGGCCCTCAGATCCCTCCAGGTGCCCAAGGCCTCGACTGACGAGCGTGGCCCAGGACCGTGTTGGGAAACTGTGATTCCTTAGCTGCTGGTCGCAAGTCCCGTCTTTGTGGCTGGCTTTGACGGAGAAGGGCGTCTAGGTTCGTGTCCTTATGACTGCCTGCATCCCCAGGGTCTCTGGGAAATTCTGACGCTGAATAAACCCGTGATAGCAGAAGAGGGAGACACTTGGTCATGTGACACGTGGCTGCTCGCAGGGCGTCTTGAGTGTGCTCTGTCCGTGGGCCCAGGCAGCCCTTTGTTGTGGTCAGTGCATCGGGGGCCATCCTGCCTGTGGGCCCCATGCCTGATCCACAGCCCGTCCCACCGGTCGGTCCGTGAGTTCTCCACCCTTGCCGGCAGCAGAGGCGAAGTATCTCTCTGAACCAGCTACCATGGAAGTCTTCCTCTGCTTGCCTCAAGGCCAGACGACCTTGGAGGGTAGTGCCAGCCCCAGTAGGGGCTGTCTGTGTGCCTGTGCTGTGGGGTGAGAGACCTCTCCCGGCTCTGTGAGGGCTGGCTTTTCTGGACAGTGTCCTGTGAGGGTGGCAGGCAGCAGAGGTACAACGTGCCTGTTTTCACAGCTTCCCTCTTCCAACACGCACTTTTCTGGGGTGTCTGCTGGGGCATTTCTGTGCTTGTGTTTGTCCCGTTTGGCAGTCTCTTCGTGTTTGTTGGGTTTGTCACCTCTTTTCCAGTGCTTTCCATTCTTTTCTGCCACATTCTATGTTTTCTTTCTAATCTTTAAATTGGACCTCCCAGTGAGTCTCCAGCACCGTGGCTCCCGGCGCCAGGACGAGGCTGCCTCCGGCACCCCCCCCCAGCAGCAGCTGCCACCGTGCCACTGCCCTGGGGCACGGCTGGCGTCTCCCGGGAGTGCGTTCCGGGACCTTAGTGATGACACGCCTGGTGGTTTGCCGTCCATGCATGGTGTCTTAGGATGTGTTTGTCCACTGGAAAGGCAGAGTGACGGACAGGAAGACACAGATTCTCCCCCAGATGGCTGCAACAGCCAAGACTGGGCCCGGCTGCAGCCAGGCGCTGGGAGCTCCGTCCAGGTCTCCCACGTGGTTGGCGGCACACACACACTTGGGCCATCCCCTGCTGCCTTCCCAGGTGCAACAGTAGGAAGCTTGATTGGAGGTGCAGTAGCCAGTTCCAACTCCAACCAGCGTTCTGATATGTCCCGAGTGCGCTGAGTGTCCCACGTGGCAGCTTAACCGGCTACACCAGTGTCTGCCTCCATACATGGTTTGTGGGTTTTCAAGAAATTGATTTATTATTTCAAAAGGAGAGAGCGGGAGAATCTTCCGTCCACTGGTTCATTCCCCCAGATGGCTGCAACAGCCAAGTGTGGGCCAGGCTGAAGCCAGGAGTCAGGAGCTCCGTCCTGCCCGTGGGTGGCAGAGAAGCCGAGCAGCTGGGGCCCCAACCTGCGCTTGCGTATGGGCGCCAGTGTCACAGCTGCAGCCGGCTAACACTGGTCCCCACAGTTTGACACCAGTGGTTTCTTCCTTCCTTCCTTCCGATTTATTTGTTGAAAGGCAGGATAGAGAAGGAGAGACAGACAGCGAGAGACGCACTTTCCCAGGCGCGACACAGGGAGCTGGATCGGCAGTGGAGGAGCCGGACTTGGGCCGGCGCCAGTACGGGCTGCTGGTGTTGTGGCGGCAGCCTCACCTGCTGCACCGCGGCGCCGGCCCCGCCCACCAGCGGTGTCTAGAGCGGTGACAGCTGTGCTGCAGGTGGAGCCGCGCTGTCCATCACATCGGTGTCTTTGGCGGAGGAGCGGCAAGAGCGCTAGGCTGCAGGCCGCTTTCTGTGCACCTGGCCGTGAAGGAGCAGGTGTGCACCCACCTGTGCTCACACAGGGGTGCACCCAGTCCTGGAGGGCCCACTGGGGTGTGGGCCTCACGGCAGTTGAAACCTGGAGCCAGGATGGTCCCCAGTTGGAACCTGGAGCCAGGATGGTCCCCAGTTGGAACCTGGAGCCAGGATGGTCCCCAGTTGGAACCTGGAGCCAGGATGGTCCCCAGTTGGAACCTGGAGCCAGGATGGTCCCCAGTTGGAACCTGGAGCCAGGGTGGTCCCCAGTTGGAACCTGGAGCCAGGGTGGTCCACAGTTGGAACCTGGAGCCAGGGTGGTCCACAGTTGGAACCTGGAGCCAGGATGGTCCCCAGTTGGAACCTGGAGCCAGGGTGGTCCCCAGTTGGAACCTGGAGCCAGGATGGTCCCCAGTTGGAACCTGGAGCCAGGATGGTCCCCAGTTGGAACCTGGAGCCAGGATGGTCCACAGTTGGAACCTGGAGCCAGGGTGGTCCCCAGTTGGAACCTGGAGCCAGGATGGTCCCCAGTTGGAACCTGGAGCCAGGATGGTCCCCAGTTGGAACCTGGAGCCAGGATGGTCCACAGTTGGAACCTGGAGCCAGGATGGTCCCCAGTTGGAACCTGGAGCCAGGATGGTCCACAGCTACCTTTCTCCAGCGTGCTTTTGTTCAGCTCCACTCCCCCTGTCCTGTGCTGTCTCTCGTGCGGGGTCACGGCTGCCTGGCCAGGCCCCGCGCTCTCCTGAACTGACGCTTCTCGTCTCTCCAGCACCGGCCCACTTGCTGCCAAGCTGCACAGCATCCTCACTGATGAGGCTTTTGAGTTTTACTGTAGCCAGTGCCACAAGCAGATCAACCGCCTAGAGGACCTTTCTGCTCGCCTGAGTGATCTTGAAATGAATAGGTAACTGGTATGGTGCTGGCCTTGCTCTTTGTTCCGGGGAGAGGGAGACCCACTGCCCTGCCCCCACCAAGGTCCTGCTGCCAGGCCTGACCCAAACACCCGACCAGAGGGGAGCACTCCCAGCCTCCCCTCCCTGCATGCCGTGGGCCACACCAAGGAGCCTGTGCCCTCCTCCCCTGCATGCATGTGGCTGCCTGGTCAGCTGCTGTCTTGGGGGGGGGATCTGTGAGCGCTGTGCTGTGCAGCATGCGGGGGGAGAGTCACACAGACAGAACTGGGAGATCTAAGGACTGGGTCTTCGAAAACCAATCTGTGAGCGCTGTGCTGTGCAGCACGTGGGGGGAGAGTCACACAGACAGAACTGGGAGGTTGAAGGACTGGGTCTTCGAAAACCAATCTGTGAGCGCTGTGCTGTGCAGCACGTGGGGGGAGAGTCACACAGACAGAACTGGGAGGTTGAAGGACTGGGTCTTCGAAAACCAATCTGTGAGCAGGACGTGTGTGCTGAGGTCGGCCCCTCCCCTGAGCTTGCTCAGTTAACACGGAAGTCCAGCTTTGCCTGCTTCTAAGCAGCTCTGCCGCTGTTCCCCCGGCAGCCTCCTCGCGGGTGCTGTGTTCCCTCCTGCCTGGGTAAGCCCGGGCTCCTGTCAGCGGCCCAGGAGAGCTCTGTGTGCTGGCCCCGCACAGCCTCGGCACCTGTGGGGTTGGCACACACTGGGGGGGGGGGGTCTTGAGAGGAGACGGGCCAGCGGAATTGAGCGGGGCACAGGCTCCTGTGTTCACAGGTTCTCGGAAACCTTTGACCTGTCCGGAGGAAGCTGCCCTACGTCTGCCTCCACGCCTTTAGGGCTTGGGCCAAGGCTGGGTCCCGCTGTCGACAGCCCGGCTGTGCTGCTGTCCCGCCTCAGCTCCAGCTTGGTGCATTTTCCTGGTGTTGTGTGCAACACTGCAAAACACGCCACCCCCAGCAAGTGGCGGTCAGGGGGGTGGGACAGGCTCAGCATTCACAGGCCATCCAGAGCCTGTGAGGGAACCTGGCATCTGGCAAGGCCAAGGACCACAGAAGACTGGCTTTCACTGGCTGTGTGGTTCACCTGGGCATGAGGTTCTTCCCGTGAGGCGATACGCCCTCCTCCTGGTAGTTCGGGAGTGAGGTATGTCGTCGCTGTGTGTGAAGGTTGACTCGGAGACACACGTCGCATCTCATTCTCTCCGGAGAGGCAGTCTGTTTCCACATTGAGAACCTGCCCTGGGTGGCATGGTCAGACCCTGCGAGGCCCTGTGGGTGCAGAGCATGGACTAGGATGTGGCTGAGTTTGGCCAGCAAGTCCTGTGGGGCTCACATGCACTTTCGGCACCCCTTTCCATAAGAGGCTGTTCCAAGGTAGGTATGTTTGTACTAAAGTCAGCAGAGTTAAGACACACGGCTTTGAGTCAGAAAACTCCCCGAAGCGCTCAGTGGAGGCGGTCTGAGCCCGCTCTGGTTTTCTGCATGGAGTCAGAGTCAACTTACCTGGGCCGTCAGGTGTTAGTGAGGTGCACCTGTGGGCCTCTGAACATGCCAGTCGTAGTTGTATTTTCTAGGCTCTTGGGGCGTCTGTAAAAATTCACTTTGTAGAACCAAAAGTCTGCTTTCCACAGTCATGAACACTGCCACTGGACCGCCAGTCCAGTCCTGAGAGCTGGACGAGTAAACGGAGCAGTCTGCCCACCCTGTTAGCTGTGAGGAGGCACAGTGATACCAGGGTGACATTAGATTTGTGTTGAAATGTGTGGTCCCATCGGGAGAGTGGAACCACTGTAATTTGGACAGTGAAACTTAACCGTAAGGAATGACTACCTGTAGGGGGTTGAGGGGTAACCACCGGACGAAAGAGCACTCAGAGTAGAATGGCTGCTCCCCACCTGGGGCTGCCGGAAAGCCCCCCACCTGCTGGGAGCATGCGCTGTCCTGGCATTGTCTCTCTCCAGCGCCCTCTACTGCCAAAACCTAGCATCGCAAAGGAAAAATGCTTTCCCCAGAGCCACAAGTTGGCAGCACCGGTTTCTCCCTGGGGGAATTTTCTGCACGGTCCCTGAGAGATGGTCAGGCACGTTGAGATGAGCAAGCTTGGCTTCCAGGAAGGGGTGATGGCTCTCATGCTCTGAGAGCTGAGGTGAAGGTTGAAGGTGATCATTCAGTGGAGGAGTGGGCCTCACAAGGGAGAGACGAGGTAGGTGTGGCCTCCTGCCGCTGCTGCAGGTGGGCCAGTCAGAAGGGCGGTGTGTGAGCAGCGGTATTTACTGCCCCCGTGGCAACAGGAAAGGCTTTCTACCCCCACCCAGCAGGTGTCTGGCTTGTGACATCAGTATTGTGACCCACAAGGGGTGGAACATTCCTGTGGGGGTCTGCAGGGCCCCCACATTTGGGGGTGACTTGGCCTCGGTAGTGTTTGGAACGTGCCGCCGGCTCATCTGGCACCCGCGCAGTGCAGGCTGGCTGTCAGGGCGCTGAGCCCAGCCTCAGCGCAGGGAGAGTTTCTCTGGGGAGGGCGTGAGAGTGGGTAAGGCCTTGAGAAGCGGGCCATGCGCCGCGCCCCTCACCGCTGTGCTGAGCACGCTCCGTGCGGCTTGCTCGGGAGGGGCGCTGTGGGCCTGTGTGGGAGGGTGCCGTCCCCTGTCGCCTTCGCCTTTTCCTGTTTCCTCCCGTTCTCACTGTCCTGACATGGTTTTCCTGTTTGTTTTGGTTTTGCGCAGTCCGACGAAGCGGCTCTCCAGCAGGAAGGTGGCAAGGTAGGCGGCCCTTGATTGTGGACTGAAGTGCTCCTCTGGTCATCGCTCTAAGAACGTTTGGAAGAGACTTTTCACAGTTTGTGGTTGAAAGTTGACTTGGAGGGATTGGTTGTGACGTTTGGGGGGTTCGGACTTGGGCCTGTCCGTTGGATGTTCACAGCAGGCTTTGGGCAGGTCTGGGTTCAGGGCTGCTGCCCCACTGTCTACTGTAGGTCAGCCTGGAGGTAGAGGCCCAGCCAGGGTCCTGGCCACTCAGAGCTGGGTCTCCCAGGAGCTGCCTGCCTGTGGATCCCCGAAGGAGTTGGGCTGAGGGGTGCCCCTACCCTGAACCGTGCGAGCATTTCTTCGCGTCTTAGTTTAGGAAACCGTCTGCTGACCTCCTGCTGTGAGAGAGGAGGCACACACTGTCCTGCGCTGCTGGTGCGGCTCTGTGGCGGCTTCCTCTGACGTGAGCGCTCAGGGTTTCTAAGCTGCTGGTCCCCGCAGGGAGCTGTGAAAAGCTACCCCGTGTGGCTCTGAGGAGTCTGGTCTTGGTCTGTGCTGCTCCCGCCAGCCACAGGCGTCCTCTGTCTCGGCTGGGCTGCTCCCCTTAGAGCTTCGTGCCCTTTGCTCCAGGCCATCGGGGCTGTGTCCAGCCTGTCTTCCCCAAACCCATGCTTCCAGGTTGGGTCTTGTCTTTTTCCTTCTTTTTGTCTCCATGTTTGTCTAGTACATCTTCCTGTAGCTTCCTGAGAAAAGTGATGACCAGGGATAAATTTCTGAGATCTTGTTTTTGAACTTTCAGTTAGTATGGAATTCTAGGGTGTGAATAATTTTTTTAAATTTGTATTTGTTACAATTGTATTTATAGGCCGGCGCCGTGGCTTAACAGGCTAATCCTCCGCCTTGCGGCACCGGCACACCGGGTTCTAGTCCCGGTCGGGGCACCGGATTCTGTCCCGGTTGCCCCTCTTCCAGGCCAGCTCTCTGCTGTGGCCCGGGAAGGCAGTAGAGGATGGCCCAAGTCCTTGGGCCCTGCACCCGTATGGGAGACCAGGATAAGCACCTGGCTCCTGGCTTCGGATCAGCGTGATGCGCCGTCCGCAGCGGCCATTGGAGGGTAAACCAATGGCAAAGGAAGACCTTTCTCTCTGTCTCTCTCTCATTATCCACTCTGCCTGTCAAAAAAAAAAAAAAAAATTGTATTTATAGGCCGGCGCCATGGCTCAACAGGCTAATTCTCCGCCTAGCGGCGCCGGCACACCAGGTTCTAGTCCCGGTCAGGGCACCGGATTCTGTCCCGGTTGCCCCTCTTCCAGGCCAGCTCTCTGCTATGGCCTGGGAAGGCAGTGGAGGATGGCCCAAGTGCTTGGGCCCTGCACCCACATGGGAGACCAGGAGAAGCACCTGGCTCCTGGCTTTGGATCAGCGAGATGCGCCGGCCGCAGTGTGCTGGCCGCGGCGGCCATTGGAGAGTGAACCAACGGCAAAAGGAAGACCTTTCTCTGTCTCTCTCTCTCTCACTGTCCACTCTGCCTGTCAATAAATAAATAAATAAATAAATAAAAATGTAATAAAAATTGTATTTATGTATTCGACAGGCAGAGACAGAAAGATAGAAAAGCACAGAGAGAGAATTTCCATCTGCTGGTTCACTCACCAGACCCTCCTGTCTCCTCATGGGTGCCAGGGACCTTTAGAATCTTTGAAGGCATGGCTTTTCAAAAAAAAAAAAAGACTTATTTTATTTATTTGAAAGAGTTACAGAGAGAGGTAGATACAGAGAGAGAGAGGTCTTCTATCCGCTGGTTCACTCCCCAGTTGACCTCATCGGCTGGAGCTGCGCCAATCAGAAACTAGGAGGCAAGCGTTTCCTCTGGGACTCCCACATGGGTGCAGGGGCCCAAACACTTGTGCCATCTTCCACTGCTTTCCCAGGCCATAGCAGAGAGCTGAATCGGAAGTGGAGCATCCAGGACTAGAACCTGCGCCCATATGGGATGCCGGCACCGCAGGCCAGGGCGTTAACCCGCTGCACCATAGCACTGGCCCTGGTCCCGGCCCCAAAGGCATGGCTCCTTATCTTTTAGTACTAGGTTTGCTAGTAAGAGATTGAAGGCTTTCTTCTTCTTCTTTTTTTTTTTTTTTTAAGGTTTTATTTATTTATTTGAGATGTAGAATTACAGACAGTGAGACAGAGAGAAAGGTCTTCCTTCCGTTGGTTCACTCCCCAAATGGCCACAACATTTGGAGCTGCACCGATCCGAAGCCAGGAGCCAGGTGTTTCTCCTGGTCTCCCATGCGGGTGCAGGGGCCCAAGCACTTGGGCCATCCTCCACTGCCCTCCAGGCCATAGCAGAGAGCTGGATGGGAAGAAGAGCAGCCAGGACTAGAACTGGCGCCCATATGGGATGCTGGTGCCACAGGTGGAGGATTAACCTGTGCCATGGCGCTGGCCCCCTTAAGGGTTTTTGATTGCTTGCTCTTTAAGAGTGTTTTTCCCTCTCAAAGCATTTTTTTTTTAAGATTTGTGTTGTTTGAAAGGCAACATGACAAAGCAAGAAGCGGGAGAGACAGAGAAAGAGGCAGCACTTCATCTACCTGGCCACATTGGCTGGGGCTGGGCCAGGCTGAAGCCAGGAGCCTGGAGCTCCATCCATGGCTCCCACGTGGGTGCAGGGACCCACGCTCTCGGGCCTTCTGCTGTTTTCCCAGGTGCACTAGCGGGGAGTGGATCAGCAGTGGGGCAGCTGGACTCCAGCCAGCGCTCAGCTATAGATGCTGCTGTCTGTTTAACCCGCTGCCTCACAACATGGGCCCTGTTGTCTGTGGGGTTTTTTTAAGATTTAGTCACGGTTCTGGCCTCTCGGGCCAGGCTGGGGAGGCTCGGCGGCTGGTGGGCTAGACTGTGAGCTCCCAGAGCTTTTGGAGAAGCTCAGAGTTCCGGTTGTTCCGATAGCTTTAGTCAGGCTCGTACATTGGCAGTTCCAGAATCAAAAGCAGACCTGTTTTCCGAGTGCCCAACCAGGGCAACAGGCCTGAGCCAGAGAGTCTGGTCCTTGCGAGCTGCCGAAGGGAATAGCTGTTTTCAGCTCTGAGCTTGGTGCTGAGAGGAGAGGTGAGAAGCAGCCGCTGGATCCGGAGGAGCTGGCTTCTCGCAGCTGGGGTCTTTCCCCGGCGCCCGTCTGGGAGCGTGTGCTATGCAGAGGCTGCTAGACAGTCTGGGAAGTGTCGTTCTGGAAGCAAACAGGTACTGAAGAATGAAGTAAAAGGAACATTTGGAATCACTAACATGTCAGTAAGTCATTGTGTGTGCTGCTTAGC
This sequence comes from Lepus europaeus, assembly GCF_033115175.1. Classification (NCBI taxonomy): domain Eukaryota; kingdom Metazoa; phylum Chordata; class Mammalia; order Lagomorpha; family Leporidae; genus Lepus; species Lepus europaeus. Next base: position 492,378 of record NC_084847.1, read on the forward strand.
TCATAATCCTAGAGCTGCTTCATTTCACGCCCTCGGTGATGCACACTCAGACTTCCTGAACAATAGTTTCTTTTAACATTAAAAATGCATGGCAGTGCAATAAATAGAAAAATGTGGTTAGGAAAGTAAGTTACCATCACAAAATAAATAAATGTTTACTTGGAAGTCAGGGTTAGAGAGAGGCAGGGGCAGAGAGGGAGAGAGACACCCGTCTCATCTGCTGATTCACTTCCGGAATGGCCTCAACTGCCAGGGCTGGGCCAGGCTGAAGCCAGGAGCCAGGCGCTTCTTGCGGGTCTCCCCCGTGGGTGTGGGGACCCGAGCACTTGGACCATCTTCCACTGCTTTCTCAGGTTTAGGAGCCGGATCAAAAGTGGAGCGACCAGGACTTGAACTGGCACCCATATGGGATGCCAGTGCAGCAGGCAATGGCTGTGCCTGCTGCGCCATAGCACTGGCCCCTTTGTTTCTTACCATAGATTTTCCCTCAAACATCTAGGGTGCTGTTCTGTGTGCTGGCATCAGGACGCACAGCTGGCAGGTGGTCCCTGGCACTCTTGTGATGTGTGTAGCCCTATCAGTCAGCAGGCCTTGGATCCAGTCAGGCTTGTTGGTTTCCCAGAATGGAGTTTTGCACGACTCCCATTTAGTTCTCAGGCTGTGGGGTTTTCCAGTGTTGGGTTTTATTTAAAGATTCATTTAGGGGCTGGCATGTGGGACTGTTGGTAAGCTACCATCTACAGCGCCAGCATCCCATGTGAGCACTGGTTCAAGTCCCAGCTGCTCCACTTCCAATCCAGCTCCCTGCTGATGTGCCTGGGAAAGCAGTGGAGGGTGGTCCAGGTCCCTGCACCCACGTGGAAGACCTGGATGAAGAGCCTGGTTTCTGGTTTTGGCCTGGCCCAGCCCTGTCCATTGTGGCCATTTGGGGAGTGAACTAGTGAGAGAGCTCTTTCATCTGCTGATTATACTCCTCAGGTGGCCACATGGACCAGCTCTGGGCCAGCCCAAAGCCAGAAGCCAAGGGCTTCCCCCAGGTCTCCCAGTGAGTGGTAGGGGCCCAAACACTGGGGTCGTCTTCTGCTTTTCCAGCTGCATTAGGAGCGGCGGGGACATGAACCAGCACCCATGTGGGGTGGCGGCATCGCAGGCAGTGGCGTCACCCTCTGTGCCGCAGCACAGATCCTTCAGTCTGTGGTGTTGTTGCCTGATGGCAGCCCTGTGTTGGGGGCCTCTGCACCCTGACGGAGCCAGGCGTGCAGAGCCTGCCCTCATACAGACGTCTCTGTCGTCCTGTCTTTGGGTCCTCATCTTCAGGTTCTGGTTCTTGCTGAGTTCTTGGACTGCCTCGTGGCTGGCTGAGCCTCTCTTCCCCCTGCTTTGCAGCGTCCGGGCCACGGCCTATCTGTACTGGTGCTGTCCGTGCTTGTCCTGGAAGGTGGAAAGCTGTTTGTGGATTTCTTTTTTTTTTTTTTTCCTTTTTTTTTCTTTTTTTTTTTTTTTAATTTTTGACAGGCAGAGTGGACAGTGAGAGAGAGAGAGAGAGACAGAGAGAAAGGTCTTCCTTTGCCGTTGGTTCACCCTCCAATGGCCGCCGCGGTAGGCACGCTGCGGCCAGCGCAGCGCGCCGGTCCGATGGCAGGAGCCAGGTGCTTCTCCTGGTCTCCCATGGGGTGCAGGGCCCAAGCACTTGGGCCATCCTCCACTGCACTCCCGGGCCACAGCAGAGAGCTGGCCTGGAAGAGGGGCAACCGGGATAGGATCGGTGCCCCGACCGGGACTAGAACCCGGTGTGCCGGCGCCGCAAGGCAGAGGATTAGCCTATTGAGCCGCGGCGCCGGCCCTGTTTGTGGATTTCTGTCACCCTCAGGGTGCGAGGTCTAGAGGAAGCAGAGGGATGGCATCACTCCCTTCACTGGGTGTTGTCTTGCTCCCCCTCTCTAGGGAAGCATCAAGCTCTTAGGAATAACGCCCTGTGGTTTCCCGTCTCAGCGGGAACGTCCCTCTCACCCTCCTGCGGTCTTGTACCTCAAACAGGTGCCAGCTGGTGAGACTGAAGGAAGGCACAGACCTGCCCGAGCGCCACCGCGCGGCCTCCCCTCCCTGGGCTGGCCCCAGGGGCTTGGTGTCCACCTGTTCATTTGGAAATTTCTCTGAGGACTTAATTTTTCCTTCACTGATGTCTTTTGCTAAAAAAAAAAAAAGAAAGAAAGAAAAAGTCTGGGCGCAAAACTGAGGTATCCCCTACAGTGCATTTATCTGATGTAAACACACACTTGCATATGCAGGGTCTTCTAAAGACTTATTTCATTCATTGGAGAGGGCAAGTGATGGAGGGGGCAGATGGGCAGGGAGGAGAAGGGTCTTCCATCCCCTGGTTCACATCCCAAATGGCTTCAGTGGCCGGGACTGGGCCAGGCTGGAGCCAGGAGCCAGGAATTTCTTCCAGGTCTCCCATATGGGTGCAGGGATCCAAGTGCTTGGGCCTCCTGCTGCTGCTTTCCCAGGCGCATTCGCAGGGAGCTGGATCAGAAGTGGAGCAGCAGGACTTGAACTGATGTTTTCATATGAGATGGCAGTGTCACAAGTGGCGGCTTAGCCTCCTGCACCACAGTACCTGCCCCTGTTTATGGCTTTTCACCTGGTACCATTTTGTCATTGAATTCGCCACCCAGAAGTTCCTGGCCCCGTGCTTCAGCCTGGCTCAGCCCTGGCGGTTGCAGCCATCTGGGGAGTGAACCAGCAGGTGGAACGTATCTCTCTTAAAGGAAAAGAAACCTAGGTCACAACAGCCCTTTTGTGTTTCCTGAGAATTCATTGAGCTACCTTCTGCTGCTTTCCCAGGCACACTAGCAGGAAGCTGGATCAGAGGTGGAGCAGCCAGGACACACACTGGCGCCCATATAGGAGGCTGGCATCGTAGGTGGCGGCTTGACCTGCTTTCCCACAGTGCTGGCCCCGTGATCCACTCGACATAGTTGTTAGCCCCTTGCCCAAGTGCTGTGACTGAGGTGGTGGCTCAGCCAGTGACTGGCTGTCGCCTCTGTGACCTGACTATGTCCCAGAGCCTCTCCTCTTCCCTGTGTGTGCAGGACCCTGGGGTACCTAGCCCAAAGCCAGCCCCAGCTACCACAGGAGGACGTACCAGTGGGACCCACAGCCTGAAGGTTGCTGAGGGCTGGCAGTCCCTCCCCGTGAGCAGAAGGCCCTGCTCCTTGTCGTCTGTCTGCCAGCATTTGCTTCCTTCCTTTGGGGTGGAACAGGCATTTCCACAGCCTCTTTCCCTGAGTAGAGGCATATTCTCTCTTTGCGTGGTTTTAATTAAATAGCCCCATGCTGTTTAATCAATTTAATTTAATATTCACATGCCACGGAACCTTAGCCTCATGCAGAGGTAGCCGGGCACTGGGTGCCTGGAGATGCATGGGTTTTGCCTGGCCCTGGGTCAGCCTGTGCAAGAGCCCAGGGCCCCTAGGAGGCTCCAAAGTAGTGAGCACCTCGGGCTGTGGCTCCTCCCTGGGACGGAGCTTGTTGCCCTGGGAGTGGCACCATGCTTGGGTCGAGGTCCTGGCTGCTTAAGAGCAGGAACTGGCCAAGAACAAAGTGTCTGTCAGCCACCCCCTTTGAGAGCCTGAGGACATCGGGTCCAGCCGCAGCGGAGCCATGCGATGAAGCCCTTCTTTTCTGTTTCCCCGTAAAGTATTTTGGGGTGGCCAGCATTGTGCACAGTGGGTTCAACCACCATACAGGTGCCGGTTTTTTGTTTTTGTTTTTTTTTGACAGGCAGAGTGGACAGTGAGAGAGAGAGACAGAGAGAAAGGTCTTCCTTTTGCCGTTGGTTCACCCTCCAATGGCCGCCGCGGTAGGCGCGCTGCGGCCAGCGCACCACGCTGATCCGATGGCAGGAACCAGGTGCTTCTCCTGGTCTCCCATGGGGTGCAGGGCCCAAGAACTTGGGCCATCCTCCACTGCACTCCCTGGCCACAGCAGAGAGCTGGCCTGGAAGAGGGGCAACCGGGACAGGATCTGGCGCCCCGACCGGGACTAGAACCCGGTGTGCCGGCGCCGCAAGGCGGAGGATTAGCCTAGTGAGCCGCGGCGCCGGCTACAGGTGCCGTTTTAAGTCCCGGCTGCTCCTCTTCCAATCCAGCTCCCTGCTAATGCACCTGGGAAAGCAGCGGAGGAGGCCCAGGCACAACCCGCCGGGAGGAGTCCCTGGCTCCTGGCTTCAGGCTTCAGTCTGCTCCAGCCCTAGCTGTTGGAAGAATTTGGAGTGAACCAGTGGATGGAAGATAACTCTTTCTCTCTCTCTGCCCGCCCCTCTCTCTTTCTCTCTCTCTCTCTCTCTGTCTCTCTGTCTCTCTGTCTCTCTCTCTGTTTGTCTGTCTGTCTCTAACTCTGCCATTCAAGTGAATAAATAAATCTTTTTCAAAAGAAAGTATTTTTCAATTTATTCATTTATTTTTAAAGATTCATTTATTTGGGCTGGCACCGCGGCTCACTAGGCTAATCGTCCGCCTGAGGTGCTGGCACCCCGGGTTCTAGTCCTGGTTGAGGCGCCGGTTCTGTCCCGGTTGCTCCTCTTCCAGTCCAGCTCTCTGCTTTGGCCCAGGAGGGCAGTGGAGGATGGCCCAAGTGCTTGGGTCCTGCACCCGCATGGGAGACCAGGAGGAAGCATCTGGCTCCCGGCTTTGGATCGGCACAGCGCGCCGACCGTGGCAGCCATTTGGGGAGTGAACCAATGGAAGAAAGACCTTTCTGTCTGTCTCTCTCTCTCACTGTCTAACTCTGCCTGTCCAAAAAAAAAAAAATTCATTTATTTGAAAGGCAAAGTTACAGAGAGGTAGACGCAGAGAGAGAGAGAGAGAGAGAGAGGGAGGGAGGTCGGTCTTCCATGTACTGGTTCACTCCCTAGATGGCTGCATCGGCTGAAGCCAAGAACCAGGAGCTTCTGGGTCTCCCACGTGGGTGCAAGGGGGGCCCAAGGACTTGAGCCATCTTCTGCTGCCTTCCCAGGCCCTAGCAGAGAGCTGGATGGGAGTGGAGCAGCCAGGACTCAAATTGGTGCCCATATGAGATGCCAGCACCGCAGACGGCAGCTTTACTGGCTATGCCACAACACTGGCCCTAGAATTTTTTTTTTTTTTTGACAGGCAGAGTGGACAGAGAGAGAGAGACAGAGAGAAAGGTCTTCCTTTTTCCGTTGGTTCACTCCTCAATGGCCACTGCAGCCGGCATACCGCGCTGATCCGAAGCCAGGAGCCAGGTGCTTCTCCTGGTCTCCCATGGGGTGCAGGGCCCAAGCACTTGGGCCATCCTCCACTGCCTTCCCGGGCCACAGCAGAGAGCTGGCCCGGAAAAGGAGTGACCAGGACCGAATCCTGTGCCCCGACCGAGACTAGAACCCGGGGTGCCAGCGCCGCAGGTGGAGGATTAGCCTAGTGAGCCGCGGCGCTGGCCTGTCTAGAATGTATTTTTTAGAAAAAGATGTTTAAACTAGCTGAGGACCTTCTACAAAGGGAAGTGAGCCTGTCGAGACAGCATGTGGGTTTTTAGTGTGGTGCCTTAGTGTTTGATTGGGTCTCACTCTGACCCCGTCCAACCTCAACAACCTGCAGAACCCCGTCTTCCGGGGGTAGGACTCAGAGGAGCAAGTGGTGTCTCGGCATCACACGGTCGGCTCGGTTCAGTCCTGGGAGTCCCAGGGTGGAAAGGCGTCCACACACGGGCTTGCCTTGGGCACAGGTCCTCCAAGAGCTTGAAGCATCGCGAGTCATTTAGCTTTGCTGTGAGTGTGCACGCTTGTGAGGCACCCACAGCTGAGACAGCTCCTGCTCTGAGGGCAGTGTGAGGCAGGAGCTCACACAAGACCACAGGGTCAGGTGTGCTGTGTGCTAGGTTGGGTGCCCCCGCGGGGCGGGCGGGCTGTGTCCCTGGAGCTGGCACCTTCCTGAGGCTGCTGGACCGGGCTCTGAGAACGCCCCCAGTGATACTGCTAGGGTGCAGGCTCTGCCCTGACCCTTACCTGGCCTGCCACAGGGAGCGTGTGACCTGCTTGCGGGGCCTCTGGGAAGTCCTGGTCGTCTTCTGTAAGCTGAAGAATGATGTCGTGTTCATGGCGCCCTAGTACAGAGTGCCCTGGGCCCTGCAGTGGGCAGGGAAACAGGCGGTGTTCGGAGAGCTCCAGGAGGACTCCGTTCCCGACCCTCTCCAGAGGAGACCCCATTGTTCAAATGGCCAAGAGGAGCCTCGCCCGGCCCAGTGCCGGGACTCGGACACACTTGGGTGGAAAGAACTTGCCATGTGCCGCCTCTTCTCTGCTGTCCTTTCTTTCGCTCAGGTACCTGCACCAGTCAGGGGCCCTGACCATGGATGCCCTGGAGGACCCTCCGCTGGAGCCTGCCGAGGGCCTAGAGGAGGACATTGCCCACAAGGTACAGGCCGCAGGCACCAAGAGATGACAGTGTGTCAGGCTGCAGTTGGCAGGGCCGCGGGGAGGGCCTTCTGGAGCATGGGCCTCGTGCTGGCCCCTGGGAGAACGTGGTCAGCACAGGTAGAGGGGGCACCAGCTGTTGGCCTTGGGATGACCCGAGTCAGGCCGAGGGGAGCAGCTTGATGCTGACAGGGACTTGTTTCCCAGGCCCATGGATGAAGATCAGGGACACTCGGGCTTGGGGAGGACACCGGCCTGTGGCGGGGGTGTGCAGACATCAGCTTCTGGAAGGAACTGCCCCTGAAGGGCTGGCTTCGGGGGGTGCAGCAGACAGCAGGCACCTCACTGTGCTCAGGACCCAGGGGTCAAGGTGGAGACTGGAAGGGGAAAGTGCCAGCAGCACACCGTGTCCTCCACCTCTGCCCTCGCCTCCTCCCACATGCCCGTCTGTGGCATTACCAGCATCTTGGGCTTTCCACGCCTGTTCAGGTTGCCGTCGCCCACCTTGCTGAGTTTCCTGACGGCGCGGGGTGGGGCCAGCTAAGGCATAGACATGTCTGTTGTTTGCATCCCTGGGCGCCAGGGCCTTTTCTCTAGGCTGTGTCTGGCGAGACAAGGTCCCTGCCTTCGTGTCCCACGTCAGCACCAGAAGGCTGCCTGGGCTTTCCCAGAGCCAGGGCCCTGGAGGCGGCAGGTGCTGCACACCTCGTGACGCCATGGGTTGATGGGACAGTCGCAGCACGGTCTGCCAGCTCCGGCCTAGCTTACTACCTCCTGAGTCCCGGAAGCCCCTGCTGCTGCTATGTCCCGGGTGGTTTCCTCAGGGCCCTCCTGCCGCCGCCCCTGGTTCTCAGGCTGCCCTCTGGTTCCCAAGGTGGTCTTCCTGGAGAGACGCGTGTCAGAGCTGGAGAAGGACACCGCAGCCACCGGGGAGCAACACAGCCGGCTTCGGCAGGAGAACCTCCAGCTGGTGCACAGGTGAGCCGGGGGCGGCCATGTACACACACCCTGTCTGCCCCCCCCCCCCCGAATCCTGGTCCCCTGCACCGGGTGCTTGAAGCACAGTTCCTGAGCCGCAGGTGAGCTGCCCTGTGGCCTCGGCACTCCACGCTGGCCCTGCACACACAGCAGGAGAAAGCTGGGCTGGGTTCCTGCTCCCCTGCGCCATGCCGAGAGATCCGACAGCTGCAAACGGGACCCACTGCTCAGCCGTTGGAGGGTGCACATTGAACCACAGCCCACCAAGCTGGTAGCTGTTGCTGTACCCAGAGCCTCTCTCAGCCCACTTCCCAGAGAACTGAGGAGTTCCCACCCAACAGGTGCCCCCCTGCAGCCTCCTGGCAGTCCCCGTCTCCCCGACTCTGACACTCCCCATCTCCCCGTCTCATGCCCCCTGTCTCCCCATCTCTCACACCCCCATCTCCCTGTCTCTCACACCCCCCGTCTCCCCGTCTCTCACACCACCCGTCTCCCCGTCTCCCCATCCCCCCGTCTCCCTGTCCCCCCGTCTCCCCCACCCCCGTCTCCCTGTCCCCCCGTCTCCCCGTCCCCCCGTCTCTCACACCCCCCGTCTCCCTGTCCCCCCCATCTCCCTGTCCCCCCGTCTCCCCCACCCCTGTCTCCCTGTCCCCCCATCTCCCCCTACCCCCGTCTCTCACACCCCCCCGTCTCCCTGTACCCCCGTCCCCCCATCCCCCCATCTCTCACACCCCCCGTCTCCCTGTCCCCCCGTCTCCCCGTCCCCCCATCTCTCTCAACCCCCATCTCCCTGTCCCCCCGTCTCCCCGTCCCCCCGTCTCTCACACCCCCCGTCTTCCTGTACCCCCCGTCCCCCCATCCCCCCATCTCTCACACCCCCCGTCTCCCTGTCCCCCCGTCTCCCCGTCCCCCCGTCTCTCACACCCCCCGTCTCCCTGTCCCCCCGTCTCCCTGTCCCCCCGTCTCCCCGTTCCCCCGTCTCCCCCACCCCCATCTCCCTGTCCCCCCGTCTCCCCATCTCCCTGTCCCCCCATCTCCCTGTCCCCCTGTCTCTCACACCTCCCGTCTCCCTGTCCCCCCTGTACCCCATCCCCCCATCTCTCACACCCCCCATCTCCCTGTCCCCCCGTCTCCCCGTCCCCCCGTCTCTCACACCCCCGTCTCCCTGTACCCCCGTCTCCCCGTCCCCCCGTCTCTCACACCCCCCGTCTCCCTGTCCCCCCCGTCCCCCCATCCCCCCATCTCTCACACCCCCGTCTCCCCGTCCCCCCGTCTTTCACACCCCCCGTCTCTCACACCCCCGTCTCCCCGTTCCCCCGTCTCCCCCACCCCCGTCTCCCTGTCCCCCCGTCTCCCCATCTCCCTGTCCCCCCATCTCCCTGTCCCCCCGTCTCTCACACCTCCCGTCTCCCTGTCCCCCCTGTACCCCATCCCCCCATCTCTCACACCCCCCCATCTCCCTGTCCCCCCGTCTCCCCGTCCCCCCGTCTCTCACACCCCCGTCTCCCTGTACCCCCGTCTCCCCGTCCCCCCGTCTCTCACACCCCCCGTCTCCCTGTCCCCCCCGTCCCCCCATCCCCCCATCTCTCACACCCCCGTCTCCCCGTCCCCCCGTCTTTCACACCCCCCGTCTCTCACACCCCCGTCTCCCCGTTCCCCCGTCTCCCCCACCCCCGTCTCCCTGTCCCCCCGTCTCCCCATCTCCCTGTCCCCCCATCTCCCTGTCCCCCCGTCTCTCACACCTCCTGTCTCCCTGTCCCCCCGTCTCTCACACCTCCCGTCTCCCTGTCCCCCTGTCCCCCCATCCCCCCATCTCTCACACCCCCCGTCTCCCTGTCCCCCCATCCCCCCGTCTCTCACACCCCCCGTCTCCCTGTCCCCCCGTCTCCCCGTCCCCCCGTCTCTCACACCCCCCGTCTCCCTGTCCCCCCATCTCCCCATCCCCCCGTCTCTCACACCCCCGTCCCCCGTCCCCCCGTCTCTCACACCCCCCGTCTCCCCGTCCCCCCGTCTCTCACACCCCCCGTCTCCCTGTCCCCCCGTCTCCCCATCCCCCCGTCTCTCACACCCCCCGTCTCCCCGTCCCCCCGTCTCTCACACCCCCCGTCTCCCTGTCCCCCTGTCCCCCGTCCCCCTGTCTCTCACACCCCCCGTCTCCCTGTCCCCCCGTCTCCCCATCCCCCCGTCTCTCTCACCCCCCGTCTCCCTGTCCCAACGTCTCCCCATCCCCCCGTCTCTCTCACCCCCCGTCTCCCTGTCCCCCCGTCTCCCCATCCCCCCGTCTCTCCCACCCCCGTCTCCCTGTCCCCCCGTCTCCCCGTCTCCCTGTCCCCCCATCTCCCCGTCCCCCTGTCTCTCACACCCCAGTCCCCCGTCCCCCCGTCTCTCACACCCCCGTCCCCCCATCTCTCACACCCCCCGTCTCCCTGTCTCCCCGTTCCCCCGTCTCTCACACCCCATCCCCCCGTCTCCCCATCCCCCCGTCTCTCACACCCCCGTCCCCCGTCCCCCCGTCTCTCACACCCCCGTCCCCCCATCTCTCACACCCCCCGTCTCCCTGTCTCCCCGTTCCCCCGTCTCTCACACCCCCGTCCCCCCATCTCTCACACCCCCCGTCTCCCTGTCTCCCCGTCCCCCCGTCTCTCACACCCCCGTCCCCCCGTCTCCCCGTCCCCCCGTCCCCCCGTCTCCCCGTCCCCCCGTCTCTCACACCCCCGTCCCCCGTCCCCCCGTCTCTCACACCCCCTTCCCCCCATCTCTCACACCCCCCGTCTCCCTGTCTCCCCGTTCCCCCGTCTCTCACACCCCTTCCCCCCGTCTCCCCGTCCCCCCGTCTCTCACACCCCCGTCCCCCGTCCCCCCGTCTCTCACACCCCCGTCCCCCCATCTCTCACACCCCCGTCTCCCTGTCTCCCCGTTCCCCCGTCTCTCACACCCCCGTCCCCCGTCCCCCCGTCTCTCACACCCCCCATCTCCCTGTCTCCCCGTTCCCCCGTCTCTCACACCCCCGTCCCCCCATCTCTCACACCCCCCGTCTCCCTGTCTCCCCGTTCCCCCGTCTCTCACACCCCCGTCCCCCCGTCTCCCCGTCCCCCCGTCTCCCCGTCCCCCCGTCTCCCTGTCTCCCCGTTCCCCCATCTCTCACACCCCCTTCCCCCCATCTCTCACACCCCCCGTCTCCCTGTCTCCCCGTTCCCCCGTCTCTCACACCCCGTCCCCCCGTCTCCCCATCCCCCCGTCTCTCACACCCCCCGTCCCCCGTCCCCCCGTCTCTCACACCCCCTTCCCCCATCTCTCACACCCCCCGTCTCCCTGTCTCCCCGTTCCCCCGTCTCTCACACCCCCGTCCCCCGTCCCCCTGTCTCTCACACCCCCCGTCTCCCTGTCTCCCCGTCCCCCCATCTCTCACACCCCCCGTCTCCCTGTCTCCCCGTTCCCCCGTCTCTCACACCCCCGTCCCCCCATCTCTCACACCCCCCGTCTCCCTGTCTCCCCGTTCCCCCGTCTCTCACACCCCCGTCCCCCCGTCTCCCCGTCCCCCCGTCTCCCTGTCTCCCCGTTCCCCCGTCTCTCACACCCCCGTCCCCCGTCCCCCCGTCTCTCACACCCCCACCTTCGCACTTGCCCTGGACGGGCACTGGCTGCTGTCTTCGCACTTTGCCCTGCACCACCCCGTTGCCCAGACTCACCCTGTGAATCAGGTGCTGCTGCCGGGTCTGTTCACAGAGAGGCCCCGGGCCTCAGAGACAGCTGGGCTGTGGCTGGGGTGAGGTGTGTGCCTGCAGAGCCTGCTACCCTCCAGAGCAGGGAGGTGACAGTGTCTCCTCAGGGGCTTGGCCCTCCCTTGAGCACATGGACGTGCTTAGCCCAGAGGAGTAGAATGAGTGGAGCTGAGGATTACAGCTGGACAGAGCTGGGACTTCCCCGGGCCGGGTGGGGGCTGGACAGAGCCGGGACTTCTCCGGGCCGGGTGGGGGCTGGACAGAGCCGGGACTTCTCCGGGCTGGGGTGGGGGCTGGACAGAGCTGGGACTTCCCCGTGCCAGGTGGGGGCTGGACAGAGCTGGGACTTCTCCGTGCCAGGGTGGCGGCTGCCGACTCCTCTCAGGCCAGGTGCACAGGCGCCGCCTTCTGGTGCTGTCACGTTTCTTGTGCTGATGTAGGTGAGCTTGGCCAGGGGAGTGGGCTCTCCAGGTAGTGTCCACATGGAGCTGGGTGCTGTCGGAGCAGAGGCAGTGGGGACACCTGAGAGGCACATGTGGAGTCCACGGAAGAGGTTCTTTCCTTTGAACCTCTGTCTTGCCAGGCTGCCTGGGCCTCTCTGGCTCCGCCACGCACTGTTGTGACCTCAGGATGGGCTCTTTGCCTCTGAGCTTCAGTTCCCTTGTGTATGCCCTGAGGAAGGGAACCAGGCTCTGAGCAGTGCTGGGCAGCAGCCCACATGCACCTGTGTTGGCAGCAGTGCCATCACCCTGTAACCAGGTGCTGAGCCGCATGACGCCTGACTCACTCTGGTGCTCATACCCTGCGTTCTCAGGTCAGGTCACCCTCTGAGCCCTGGGGGCGACAGTGCACCACGTGAGAGGCAGAACCAGCACCTGCTTTTAGCAAAGTAAAACAGATTTCCTGTGGAGTGGACTTGCGGTCCATGATTCTCTGCTCAGTTGAGGCACCTGCCTCCGGCCCTAGCCGCAGAGCCAGGGAGGGCCTGGCCACGTTGGTGGAAGGGTTTGGGCCACGTCTGCCTTCCCAGGTGCGTTAGCAGAAGCTGGGCCGGAGACAGAACAGCCAGCACTCGATCCCGGGCACTCTGAGCGGGGTGCCGGCCTCATAGGCAAGGGCTCAGCCCGCTGGGGGCATTTCCAATGGTGGTCATGTCTCGAGGTGGCCGTGAGGTTTCGTTTTCCCTTTTTTGGAAGTCCACACTTGGTGCCTCCCCCCCTGCTGCTACCCCAGCCGCAGTTTCTGGGGGTCCTGAGTGGTGCTCACCTCCCTCCGGCACAGCAGTGCCGTGCAGCCTCCTTGAGTTAGCGTGTGCGTACTGCATGCCCGCTCTCAGCGCTGCCGTGCAGCCTGCTGCTCCGTCGGCCGGGGCATCCCACGCGCCTTCTCCGGTGTGTCTCTCATTTTCCGGATCCCGGGCCGTCTGTCTTGTTTGCTTCTGAGAGGAGGTCCCCGATGGTGCCTGCAGAGGGTGCGTCTGTTCCCTTCCCAGCCCCTGTGTGTGTCTCTTGCCTGGGATGTTTCCATGAGGTCTTTTGTTGTTTCTGTGTGGTTTACTCAGTTTCCAGCCTTGAAACCTTCAGCTTCAAAGATTTCTAGAATTCTTTTTTTTTTTTTTTGACAGGCAGAGTGGACAGTGAGAGAGAGAGACAGAGAGAAATGTCTTCCTTTGCCGTTGGTTCACCCTCCAATGGCCGCCACGGCCGGCGCGCTGCGCTGATCCGAAGCCAGGAGCCAGGTGCTTCTCCTGGTCTCCCATGTGGGGGCCATCCTCCACTGCACTCCCTGGCCACAGCAGAGAGCTGGCCTGGAAGAGGGGCAACCGGGACAGAATCCGGTGCCCCAACCGGGACTAGAACCCGGTGTGCCAGCGCTGCAAGGCGGAGGATTAGCCTATTGAGCCACGGCACCGGACTAGAATTCTATTTCTTAAAAAATTTTACTTATTTGAAAGGCTCAGAGACAGAGATCTCCCACCTGCTGGTTCATTCCTCAAATACCCCTAACAGCCGGGCTGGGCCAGGCCGACGCCAGGAGAGGGAAGTCAATCCAGGTCTCCTCCAAGTGTGACAGGGCCCCGAGTGCTGGACCCTCACTGCCACTCCCAGGAGCTGTGTCAGCAGGAGGCTTGAGTCAGGAGTGGAGCTTGGACTCAAACCCAGGCCTTCCATACGGGCTGTGGGGCCCAGGTGGCGAGCCTGCCCCTGGGGGGTCAGCCCTGAGCCCCTGCCTGCCCCTGGGGGGTCAGCCCTGAGCCCCTGTCTGCCCCCGGGGGGTCAGCCACTGAGCCCCATGCCTGTACCTGGGGGGTCAGCCACGGAGCCCCATGCCTGCCCCTGGGGCTCAGCCACTGAGCCCCATGCTGGCCCCATGCCTGCCCCTGGGGGGTCAGCCACTGAGCCCCCTGCCTGCCCCTGGGGGGTCAGCCACTGAGCCCCTGCCTGCCCCCAGGGGGTCAGCCCTGAGCCCCATGCCGGCCCCCGGGGGGTCAGCCACTGAGCCCCTGCCTGCCCCTGGGGGGTCAGCCACTGAGCCCCATGCCTGGCCCCGGGGGGTCAGCCACTGAGCCCCATGCCTGCCCCTGGGGGTTCAGCCACGGAGCCCCATGCCTGCCCCTGGGGGGTCAGCCACTGAGCCCCCTGCCTGCCCCTGGGGGGTCAGCCACTGAGCCCCTGCCTGCCCCTGGGGTGTCAGCCACTGAGCCCCTGCCTGCCCCTGGGGGGTCAGCCCTGAGCCCCTGCCTGCCCCTGGAGTCAGTTCTGTTCCCAGCCTCTCCTGTGTCTGATCTGCCTTCTCTGAAGCCTTGGGCATTTTTTCTCGTTTTGTTTATTTTCCTTATTCTAGCTTTGTCTTTGTGTCCTTTCGTTTCCCTGTATGTCCTCATTTTTCTCCTTCAACTCCTTCTATTGAAATTTAAAATTTTTCTTCCCATAGTTTGTTTTTTTTTTTTTTTTTTTTGACAGGCAGAGTGGACAGTGAGAGAGAGAGAGAGAAAGGTCTTCCTTTTTGCCGTTGGTTCACCCTCCAATGGCCGTTGCGGCCGGCGCACCACGCTGATCCGAAGGCAGGAGCCAGGTGCCTATCCTGGTCTCCCATGGGGTGCAGGGCCCAAGCACTTGGGCCATCCTCCACTGCACTCCCTGGCCACAGCAGAGAGCTGGCCTGGAAGAGGGGCAGCCGGGACAGAACCGGCGCCCCGACCGGGACTAGAACCCGGTGTGCCGGCGCCACAAGGCGGAGGATTAGCCTAGTGAGCCGCGGCACCGGCCTCTTCCCATAGTTTTAGTTGCTGATGGTTTCTGTTACTGTCCTCTGTCACAGCTGCTTTTATCTCAGGGGTGTGGGACGTCAGCCCTCTGAGACGTCCACGTCAGGGCCCCTCCCCTGCTGTCTCCACGTGGAGAGTTTCCTCGAGTCCTGTCTGTGCTTGCCTTGCGCTTTGTGGCCCGGACCTTCCTGTGACATGTGGCAGCCGTTGCCATCCGCTCACTCTGTGCGGAGAAGGGAAGTTCTGTGTCCGGGGCAGGGCTTGGGGCAGGGCTGTGCTGCGTCCCTGGCAGGGCCTGCAGCCTCTCTCTCTGGGATGACCAGTCCCTGCTCTTGCACGTGGTCAGCGAGGGTCTAGGAAAGGTCTCCTGGCCCCTTTCCCTGTGTTCTCCCTGACACCTGTGTGGCCTGTGCTGTAAGGTGGCCTGGAAGGGGCTGGGCTGTAGCCCAGGTTCCTGCCTAGCTGTCCCCTCCCCCCTGAGCCTGGCTGGTTGTGCGTAGTGGCTGTGGGCCGAGCAGCTGCGCCCGGGGGCTGGTGAGCGAAGGCCTCTGTGTGCACTCCTGTCCACAGGCCTCACGCAGGCAGTGTCAGGTGGGCAGGGGTGCGCGAGGACAAGTCCTGCCACCCCCGACGCCCTCAGCGTGGTAGGGGCTGGGGGCCGTTGGAGGGGCATCCCTCCCCTGCCCCTTCCTTTAAGGGGTGCAGGCTCTCCAGGTCCTGGATCAGCGTCTGGACGCTGGAGGAGAAAGGCAAACCTCCACGCCTGGGGCCACAGGCCTTGGAGCCCTGCTCACGTGCTGTCCTCTGCCCGGAAAGAGCCAACGCCCTGGAGGAGCAGCTGAAGGAGCAGGAGCTGCGAGCCTGCGAGATGGTCCTGGGGGAGGCCCGGCGGCAGAAGGAGCTCCTGTGCAGGCTGGAGCGGGAGAAGAGCATCGAGATCGAGAACCTGCAGGCCAGGTAGGCCGGGGCCGGCGGCGAGAGTGGGCGGTGCGGGGCCGCAGTGGTCTCAGAAAAGGAAAAACGCAGCGAGGAAAGGCCGGCCTGTGCGCGGCCCAGGCAAGGACGCCGTTTCTGTAAGGTATTTCATAGTCTAGGGAGAAAAAGATTTATTTACTTATTATTTCCAAAGATTTACTTATTTGAAAGGCAGAGTTACGGGGGCGGGGAATCTCTCATCTGCTAATTCACTCCCCAAAGGGCCTCAACAGCTGGGGCTGAGCCAGTCCAAAGCCAGGAGCCAGGAGCCTCCTCCTGGTCTCCCACGTGGGTGCAGGGCCCAGGACTTGGGTCGTCTTCGGCTGCTCTCCCAGGCCACAGCAGAGCTGGATGGGAAGTGGAGCCACCGGGGCTAGAGTGAGCCCTGCCTGCTGCACCACAGTGCTCACCTCGTGTTCGTCACTGGAAAGGCAGTGACAGAGCACGGGGTGGGGAGGAGATCTCGTCCACCTGCTAGTTCCTCCCCAAGTAGCCACCATGGCTAGCGCTGAGCCGGGCTGAAACCAGCAGCCTGGACCCCATTCAGGTGTCTCAGGTGGGTGGCAGGGGCCCAAGTGCCTGGGCCATCATCTCGCCAGTGGGGAGCTGGGTCGGAAGCCGAGCGTCTAGGCCTGGCGCTCCGAGGCGGGCTGCAGTGTTGAAGTGGCTGCTTAACCTGCCCCACGCCCTCCAGAAGGTGTGGGTGAATGTCCCCAGTCCTGCCCGTGCTGGCAAGAGGGGAGGTGGGAGGACGGCCTCCGCTGGTGGGGCAGCACAGTGCCTGTGCGGCTGGGGCCCAGTGCCGGTCAGGTGTGAGGGAGACCAGGCGCGGCGCGGCAGGCAGGGAGAGGGAGAGATGGCCCAAGTCCCCGGGAGGAAGTGTTGCTGGGCTGTGGGAGAGCAAGGCCAGCTTTGTATTTTCTTCTCTGTGCTCATAAGTTGTCTGAAATTCATAGGACTGGGGCAGCGCTGTGGCATAGTGGGTAAAGCTGCCACCAGCAGTGCCAGCATCCCATATGAATGGCAGTTCGTGTCCCGGCTGCTCCACTTTCAATCCAGCTCTCTGCTATGGCCTAAGGAAAACAGTAGAAGGTGGCCCAAGTCCTTGGGCTTCTGAACCCGCGTGCGAGACCTGGAAGAAGCTCCTGGCTCCTGGCTTCAGAGTGGCCCAACTTCAGCTGTTGTGGCCATTTGGGGAGTGAACCAGCAGATGGAAGATCGATCTCTCTCTCCCTCTCCCTCTCCCTCTCCCTCTCCCTCTCCCTCTACCTCTACCTCTGTAATTCTGCCTTTCAAATAAAGAAATCTTTTTTTTTTTAAGATTTATTTATTTATTTGAAAATAAGAATTACACACAGAGAAAGGAGAGGCAGAGAGAGGTCTTATATCCAATGGTTCACTTCCCAATTGGCCACAACAGCCGGAGCTGCGCCAATCCGAAGCCAGGAGCCAGGAGCTTCTTCCGGGTCTCTCACATGGGTGCAGGGCCCAAGGACTTGGGCCATCCTCCACTGCCTTCCCAGGCCATAGCAGAGAGCTGGATGGGAAGAGGAACAGCTGGGACTCAAACCAGCACCTATATGGGATGCCAGTGCTTTAGGCCAGGGTGTTAACCTGCTGTGCCACAGCGCCGGCCCCAATAAAGAAATCTTTAAAAAATGTATAGAATTAAAACACAATCTGCTTTTTTGGGTAAGATTTATCTATTTATTTGAAAGAGTCATACAGAGGGGGAGAGAGCTCTATCCATTGGTTTAGTCCCCAAGTGGCTGCAGTAGCCAGGCCACAGCCAGGAGCTTCTTCCAGGTCTCCCACGTGGCTGGCAGCACTTGGCCCATCTTCCACTGCTTCTCCTGGGTGCATGAGCAGGGAGCCGGCTTGGAAGTGGAGCAGCTGCGACTTGAACCATTGCCACTATGGGATGCCAGCGTCAGAGCGGGCTGTGCCCACCACGCCACAGAGCTGCCTCAACACAATTTGTTTTTCTAGTTGTTTTAAGGGGGAAATAACTGGGTAGAGGTGCCTGGATTCTTGAGTTGAGACGGAGAACTGATGAGCTACTGTGCCCCGTTCCCGGCAAGACAGGAAAGAGGTTATAAAGGCACGGCTGAGCCACATCCCCAAAGCACCTGACCAGCAGCAAGACAGCCGAGAAATGCCAGCATGTGCATTCTGAACCACAGGCAGCAGCCACCAGGAAGGCTGGTTAAGATGGGGCTCAGACAGGACGCCTGCTGCCCACACACAGCTGGGCCTCATGCTCCCGCCCCCCGGAAGAGGGCAGCCACACACAGGAGTGGGCACAGTCCAGCCCCCTTGTCCGGCTGACGGCACATCCGGGGCTCCAGAGCTCTGACAAGTCCTGGAGACACTTTGTCCCAGGGGTGCAGAGGCCAGTGGAGGGTCCCGCAGGGACAGAGCAGCAACAGTCCCTGCTGGGTGGAGACCCCTGCCCCACCCCAAGCTGGCAGGGCTTCCCCTCTCACATGCGTCCTGTGGGCGGGCTGGCTGGGTTGGAGGGGCTGGTGGGGTGTGGCAGACTAGCAGAAGCTGTGCTGAGGGACGTGAGCCAGAGGGACGCCGCCAGCTGAAAGGACTCCAGTCCGGAGGGGGCGCGGTTTGAGCAGTGCACCAGTAATGACCCCATGGACAGACCCAGAGCAGGTCCTGACTGCCTCAGTCCACAGTGGTCAGCAGCAGTGACCGGCACACACGGCGGTGACTGACGGCACACGGTAGTGATGGACACACACGGCGGTAACTGACGACACACAGAGCAGTGGCAGATGGACACATGGTAGTGATGGACACACACGGCGGTGGCTGACAGCACACATGGTGGCTGACACACACGGTAGTGATGGACACACACGGCGGTGACTGACAGCACACATGGTGGCTGACACACACGGTAGTGATGGACACACGGCGGTGACTGACAGCACACATGGTGGCTGACACACACGGTAGTGATGGACACACATGGCGGTGGCTGGTGACACACATGGTGGCTGACACACATGGTAGTGATGGACACACACGGCGGTGACTGACGACACACAGAGCAGTGGCAGATGGACACATGGTAGTGATGGACACACATGGCGGTGACTGACGACACACATGGTGGCTGACACACACGGTAGTGATGGACACACATGGCGGTGGCTGGTGACACACGTGGCTGACACACACGGTAGTGATGGACACACACGGCAGTGACTGACGACACACAGAGCAGTGGCAGATGGACACATGGTAGTGATGGACACACATGGCGGTGGCTGGTAACACACAGTAGTGATGGACACACACGGCGGTGACTGACAGCACACATGGTGGCTGACATACACGGTAGTGATGGACACACATGGCGGTGGCTGGTGACACACATGGTGGCTGACACACACGGTAGTGATGGACACACATGGCGGTGGCTGGTAACACACAGTAGTGATGGACACACACGGCGGTGACTGACAGCACACATGGTGGCTGACATACACGGTAGTGATGGACACACATGGCGGTGGCTGGTGACACACATGGTGGCTGACACACACGGTAGTGATGGACACACATGGCAGTGGCTGGTGACACACATGGTGGCTGACACACACGGTAGTGATGGACACACGGCGGTGACTGACAGCACACATGGTGGCTGACACACACGGTAGTGATGGACACACACGGCGGTGACTGACGACACACAGAGCAGTGGCAGATGGACACATGGTAGTGATGGACACACATGGCGGTGACTGACGACACACATGGTGGCTGGTAACACACACGGCGGTGACTGACGACACACATGGTGGCTGGTGACCCATGGCCGTGGCTGACAACACACGGCGGTGACACACGGTAGTGATGGACGCACACAGTGGTGACTGACGTGCACGGTGGGGAGAAGGTGCGAGTCTTCCTTACAGAGGACTCCAGTGCTGTCTGGGCACCCATGTAGGAGGGGGCTCTGGGGCCTGCCTCCCGAGGACCTATGGGCAGGTGGATCATGGTCTCCTGGGGGGACGCCTGGCACACACACCTTGGCCGGGGACCAGGTACCTGCCATGGTGTGATGAGGGGGCCCCTCACCACCAAGGGCGTCTTCCCAGGACCCACCACCCAGCCTGACCACGAGAAAGCCCCGGACAGACCCGACTCGAGGGCCCTCCTACAAAGCCCATCGCCAGCACCGCCCAGCACAGCCGAGGTCGTGAGAAGGTGGCAGCGTGCAGGAGCCGTGAGGGCCGTGTGCCGTGTGGCCCCGGTGGTCCTGCAGAGTGGAGCTTGGTTAATAGTGTCCCAGGAGGGTTTTACACGATGACAGATGGCACACAGTGATAAACAGTGACAGCTGAGAGGGAGCAGGGCGGCTCCGGGAGGACTCTGCACTCCATCTGTAACTCTAAACCTCAGATTATTCTAGAACCCAAACTTAAAAGGCATAGTGGGCAGCACTGCGGCTCACTTGGCTAATCCTCCACCTGCAGCGCCAGCACCCCAGGTTCTAGTCCCGGTTGGGGCACCAGATTCTGTCCCAGCTGCTCCTCTTCCAGTCCAGCTCTCTGCTGTGGCCCGGGAGTGCAGTCGGGGGGAGGATGGCCCCAGTGCCTGGGCCCTGCACCCGCATGGGAGACCAGGAGAAGCACCTGGCTCCTGGCTTCGGATTGGCCCAGCGCCGGCTGTAGCGGCCATTTGGGGAGTGAACCAATGGAAGGAAGACCTTTCTCTCTCTCTCACTGTCTAACTCTGCCTGTCAAGAAAAAAAAAAAAAAAAAAAGCCACAGTGGATTATAGAAAATATTGGCCTAGAGCCCTTGGGTGGCATTAAGGACTCTGTGAAAACTTCTTGGGGTTTCCCTAAGACACGGGGCCACTCTTGCCCCACGGAGGTGCGTTTCCTGGGGAGCAGGTCCCAGCCTTGCTCTCGTGCCCCAGGCTGCAGCAGCTGGATGAGGAGAACAGTGAGCTCCGGTCCTGCACGCCCTGTCTGAAGGCCAGCATTGAGCGCCTGGAGGAGGTGAGCGCCAGGCGGGCCCGGGCCTCAGCACCTCACTGTTCACACCAGCGGGAGGTGGAATGTGCGAGTCAGGGTCTGCAGGCAGGGTGACGACACTGCGCCTTGCTCAGGCTGTCCCTTTGCTGGACACGGCCCCGCCAAGCCCCTGGCTCTCCCATGAGTCCAGGGGTCACTCTCCATTCACCAGGGGTCTGCATCCAGGAGGAAGGTCCTCGGAGGCAGAGGCAGCGCCACGGGGCTCCCACCCCCCAGCCGTTCACTGAGAGGGCCCCGTCCCTTCCTTGGCCAGCATCCAGGGACCTCCAGAATCGGAGGCCCCCACACCCCTTGTTTGGCTCCTGTGACCCAGAGGAGCCAGGCTGGTCCTTCCCACCCCACCCCCTTCTGAGAACAGCCCCGTGGCTCGTGCGTGTGCACCACAGCCACGGGTTGGGCGCGTGGACGGCTCAGACAGCAGAGGGCCCCCGCCCGTGACCGCGGGCTGGGACGTGGTTGGGGGAACAGCCTGCGTGACGTGACAGGTGCCCATGGCAGGTGTCTGGTCTTGCAGGAGAAGCGGAAGTTGCTGGATGAGATCGAAGAGTTGACTCTGCGGCTCAGGGAGGAGCAGGAGAAGAAGAGGAAAATGGGAGACAAGCTGAGCCACGAGCGGCACCAGTTCCAGAGGGACAAGGAGGCGACCCAGGAGGTGAGCAGGGCCCTGGGCGCAGCCTGCCCGAGCCCCTGGGGGGGCACAGAGGTCGCGAGGCTGACGCAGCCCTGCCCGCCCTGTGCTTCCCGCAGCTGATCGAGGACCTCCGCCGGCAGCTGGAGCACCTGCAGCTCTTCAAGCTGGAGGCCGAGCAGCGGCGGGGCCGCAGCAGCAGCGCAGGCCTGCAGGAGTACAACACCCGCGCCCGAGAGAGCGAGCTGGAGCAAGAGGTCCGCAGGCTGAAGCAGGTGCGGGCTGCGCCCCCGCCCCCGCGGAAGCTTCCAGAAGGCTGGGGAGGGGGCCCGTGGGGGTCCCCCCTGGCCAGTCCCTGTCCTGGCACACCGCCTGGCGGTGACACCGTGTCCCTGCAGGACAACCGGAGTCTGAAGGAGCAGAACGACGAGCTGAACGGGCAGATCATCACGCTGAGCATCCAGGGCGCCAAGAGCCTCTTCGCCACGTCCTTCTCCGAGTCTCTGGCCGCAGAGATCAGCTCCGTGTCCCGTGACGAGGTATCGCACCCCGCCCTGCTCTCTGTGCCCTGGCCAGCGTGCGCAGGCTGACCCGTGCTCTCCCCACAGCTCATGGAAGCGATTCAGAAGCAGGAGGAGATCAACTTCCGCCTGCAGGACTACATTGACAGGATCATCGTGGCCATCATGGAGACCAACCCGTCCATCCTGGAGGTCAAGTAGGGGCAGGAAGGCCCAGCCTGCGCTGGAGCTGGGACTCCACCAGCACCCTGCAGTGGCTGCGTCACACACGGGGACTGAGACCAGCAAGTGCCATGGCCGTCCCAGCCCGGAGCACGCAGGGAGCCCTCGTGCAGCTGGGCTGGGGCACACAGGGCAGTGGGGGAGGGGGAGGCAGGCCAGCCCCCGGGACGGGAGCCCACAGCAGGTGAGGGTGTGACTGGGCTGCTGTCGGCTCTGCCCGCAGCGGCTCACCTGAGAATGCTCCCGTTCTGCCCGGCAGAGGCTCCTGAGCCTCTGCAGGGGTGTGGGGGTGGTTTCCCAGGCTGCGGTGAGCCCCTCTTGGCAGGCCCCTTCTCCCACTGTCCAACCCTGTGGGTAAGAAAGGAAGAAAACGGGTCCCCACCCAAGGTGCTGCCACCCGCACCCGCCCCACAAGTGCCCTGATCAGAGCCACCCAAGCCGGCCACTGCTGGCTGGTGTACGGTGGTGGGGGAAGGGCAGGCCGGCGCGGCCGGCACCTGTCGGGTCTGGCCAGGAGCCACAGGCCCCGCCATGCTCCCTCAGGCCACTTGGGCTCAGCCTTGGCCCCAGGATCCTCCCGGCCACACAGCCATTTGAGTGGCCTGACCGTGGCCGCAGTAACTCTCGGGGGCTCTGACTGTCCTGGGGAGGGCCAGGCAGGAGCCCGTGGGGACCCTGTGCTCTGAAACCAGCGCCCGAGATTCCTGCTGGTGGAACTCGCTCCCGGATGGGTGGATACCACTGGCCCCTCTGGCTCGCTGGTGCAGGTGCTGCTTCTCCATGGATGTGGCCTCGCCTGGCCTCCTGGAGTCCACACTCTCTCCAGGCAAAGTCCACGTGTCCTAGGCTGAGTCCAGATGTGTTCTCCTGGCTCTCTGACGTAGAAATCATTGTTCTTCCCCAGGGGTGGGGGAGGAAGACAGGGCAGGCTCTCCAGGGACGTGTGACGCAGAGAGGCTCTGCTCCTGCTGCTGCTGCTGCCGCTGCTTGGTGCCTGCATTACCCCCGAGCAGCAGCGTCACCTGGACAGGGGCTTCTGAGCCTGCCCCCCCAGCCTCACCGCCCAGGAGCTTCTGTGTGTTCCCGGGGAGGCCCCGTTTGTGTGCACACGCGTGCTGCCCTGTGTCACTCCTTCCGCCGCAGTGTTGTACATTTCGGGGAAAGCCGTGGGTGTAAATCACTGTAAACTTGGAGGAGAGATTTTTCTATCGTGTAGAGTAGGTATTTTTTATAGATTGAAGGTTGACCAATTTTTTAATACTTTCAAGAGAGAAAATTATGTGTATACACATGAAAATATATATATATATATGTATGTATATTATATAAATACTGGAGCCCTGCCTTTCTGTGCCCAGGTCCCGGCCCTAATGACACGGGCTTGTGTCTGGTTTCTGTCGACCGCTCGGCAGTGTGTCTGTAAATACAAATTGCCAGTAGACCATGGGCGAGCACAGAGCAAGCACCAACCTGCACACTGCGCCCACTTTAATTGCGTGGAAAAATGGCTCCTCCTGCCTGGATGCAGGGGAGTGCTGGCCAGTGCAGTCTCACCCGTCAGCCACCGCAGATTAAAGCTGTTACTGTACACTCGATGGCCGGCTCCTTCCTCTTCACAGTCTTTGGGGCAGGGTCGGGGGGCCGGGGGACCTGGCCTGGCCTCCCTCAAAGTGTCTTGGGCCATTGGTCATCCAGAGACCACAGACTCCCCCTGGCTCTGCAGCTTGACCAAGCCAAGCCCTAGGGGAGGCCCCGGGACTACACCACTTTGTGGGTAGGGTCCAGATCCTGGAGCTCTGCCGTGGTGGGCCGCTGAGACTGGGAGGAGAGGCCCCGTGTGTCCTTGGGGACAGCAGGGCGGTGGGAGAAGCGTCCCCCAGGAGGGCCGTGCACACAGCACCAAGGCTGAGGCTCCAGATGGGGTCAGGAAGCCCTGGGGGCGGGCAGGGCTGAGGAGTGTGGGTGCCACTGGGGGCACCGGGGAGGTAGCCACGCCTGGCTGCGAGGGCCGCTCTCACCTACAAGCCTACAACAAATGCTTGGAAAGCTGGATGGTGGGCTAAGCCTGCGCCTGTGCTGCTGGTCTCTCGTATGGGCGCCCATGCAGGTCCCAGCTGGTCCTCTCCCGATCCACCTCTGCTGTGGCCTGGGAAAGCAGCGGAAGATGGCCCGAGTGCTTGGGCCCTGCTTCTGGGAGACCCAGAAGACTGTCCTGGCTCCTGGCTTCAGATCGGCCCAGCTCTGGCTTTTGCGGCCACTTGGGTAGTGAACCAGCAGATGGAAGACCTTTCTCTCCCTCTCTCTCTCTCTCTACCTCTCAGATAAATTTAAAAACAAACAAAAAACAGCCTGGACTGGAACCAGCACTCCTCTGTTATTGAAAATAATAATAATAAAAAACTGGCCTCCCCAGCCCGGGCATCCCTGAAGGGGCAGCCACCCCTCAGCAGCTCTCCGGAGATGGAGAGACGGGGCTAAGGAGCCTGGCCCACTTGGTCCCAGCTGCTGCCCCTGGCCAGTGACAGAGGGACAGATGGCCTGGAGGCTGTGCCCTGCCGGGGGCAGAGGGGGTGGAGAGGCCTCTGCGGTCACCTGGGTCAGGCTCAGGTGCCCTGGACGCTCAGAGGACTGAGGAGGAAACGGGTGTGGGCGTGTCCAAGGCCACGCTTCTGCCCCCGAGCATCTGCCAGGCAGCACAGGGCCCACCCCTGCCTGAAGAAGTGGAGGGGTCTCGGGAGGTGAATGGATTCGTGCTGATCGCCCACCATGGCCTGGTGCACCTCCATTTCTTTCCATTATTTTTTTAAGATTTATTAATTTATTTGAAAGGCAGAGTTAGAAAGAAGGAAAGAGATTTTCCATCAATTGGTTCACTCCCCATATGGCCACAACGGCCAGAGCTGGGCTGATCAGGAGCCAGGGCGTCTCCTGGGTCTCCCACGTGGGTGCAGGGCCCAAGCACTTGGGCCACCTTCTGCTGCTTTCCGGTGCAGTCGCAGGGAGCTGGGTCAGAAGTGGAGCAGCCGGGACTCTTAACAGGTGCCCACGTGGGAGGCCGGCACCACAAGCAGCAGCTTTACCCACCATACACAGTGCCAGCCCCTCCTTCCGCTGTCCTGCCAGGCTGCCCCTCACTGTGCTGCTCTGGGGTCTCCAGCCCAAGGGAGACAGCACCCTTCCCCCACTGGGGACATGATGGTCATCTGCAGATAGGGACAGCTTCCCAGGAAGGGTCCCGGGAGCAAACCGAGCTGGTGTCCCCCGAGGAAGCCTGTGCCCCCCGGTGTGCGGCCACCACCGAGCTGGTGTCCCCCGAGGAAGCCTGTGCCCCCCGGTGTGCGGCCACCACCGAGCTGGTGTCCCCCGAGGAAGCCTGTGCCCCACGGTGTGCGGCCACCACCGAGCTGGTGTCCCCCGAGGAAGCCTGTGCCCCCGGGTGTGCGGCCACCACCGAGCTGGTGTCCCCCGAGGAAGCCTGTGCCCCACGGTGTGCGGCCACCACCGAGCTGGTGTCCCCCGAGGAAGCCTGTGCCGCCGGGTGTGCGGCGGCCCGGCCACAGGGCTGCCACACTGGAGCGTGCAGCAGGCCGGTGCCCGCTCCTGCAGGTCCTGTGTCCAGCTGGCTCCCCACACTTGAACCTTCCAGGTGTGGGTCCCTCTGCCTCTGCCTCTCCCCACAGGCCCAGCCATTCTGCTGAAGGGACTGCCCAAGAGCAGTTGGTCACTGTGGCCTTGTCACCACCTGCCAGACAGCACCCAGCCCCTCCGCAGTCCCGGGGACAGGTGCTGGCCAGAGATCACCCACTCACTTCTCTGTGCGGTGGTCTGAGAGATCTCCCACCTGCTGGTTCACTCCCTGAATGCCTTCAACACCTAGGGCTGGCCAGGCCCAAGCTAGGACCTAGGAGCTCCATCTGGGTCTTCCACACGGGTGGCAGGGACCCAACCCCTTGAGCCATCATGGCTGCCTCCGGGGGTGCACGGCAGCAGGAAGCCAGGATCCGGAGAACCGGGACTCGACCCCAGTATGGGACGCAGGCATCCCAAGTGGTACTTCAAAAAAATACTCGCAAGGCTGGGAGACAACTTCATATACTTCATCTCGCCCTAAATGCCTCAACGGCCAGGGCTGGGCTGCAGCCGGGTCTCCCACCGCCCAGTGGGCACACAGCGGGGTGTGGGCTCAGGCGCAGAGTGGGGACTGGAGCCCAAGTGGCCTCACAACCACTGTGCCGGACGCCCCCCTCGCAGGAGCCAAGTGCGCAGCCCGGTCTTGGGACGCACGGAGAGGCCGTCCCGGCCCCGCGTGCTGGCTGCCCTAGTTCTGCGGCCATCTGGCTGGTACTGCGGTGCCCCCAGAGCTCGCAGCAGCTCCGGCACCGCGCCGCCCCGGCCTTCCCCAGGCCTCTGCCCAGCGCGGGGTCTCCTGCGGGCCATCTGGCTGGTACTGCGGTGCCCCCAGAGCTCGCAGCAGCTCCGGCACCGCGCCGCCCCGGCCTTCCCCAGGCCTCTGCCCAGCGCGGGGTCTCCTGCGGGCCATCTGGCTGGTACTGCGGTGCCCCCAGAGCTCGCAGCAGCTCCGGCACCGCGCCGCCCCGGCCTTCCCCAGGCCTCTGCCCAGCGCGGGGTCTCCTGCGGGCCATCTGGCTGGTACTGCGGTGCCCCCAGAGCTCGCAGCAGCTCCGGCACCGCGCCGCCCCGGCCTTCCCCAGGCCTCTGCCCAGCGCGGGGTCTCCTGCGGGCCATCTGGCTGGTACTGCGGTGCCCCCAGAGCTCGCAGCAGCTCCGGCACCGCGCCGCCCCGGCCTTCCCCAGGCCTCTGCCCAGCGCGGGGTCTCCTGCCGGCCATCTGGCTGGTACTGCGGTGCCCCCAGAGCTCGCAGCAGCTCCGGCACCGCGCCGCCCCGGCCTTCCCCAGGCCTCTGCCCAGCGCGGGGTCTCCTGCGGGCCATCTGGCTGGTACTGCGGTGCCCCCAGAGCTCGCAGCAGCTCCAGCACCGCGCCGCCCCGGCCTTCCCCAGGCCTCTCCCCAGCGCGAGGTCTCCCGAGGGCGCTGCTCACCCCCGCCCGTCTCTGAACGCCGCAGGTGCAGTGGGTGCTCGGCGCCGGGCCCCCGCCCCGCTGTGGGAGGCCCGGTGGCGGCGGGCATTCGGGGACCGGCCTCTGTCTGTCCAAGCTTTTCAGACTAATGAACAACTTCGTAACTTCGACTTCCCACCGAAACAGGCCCGGACCCTCGCTAGGCGGCTCCAGACCGCAGCTGTCTCCGGGCCCGCACCACGGTGCCCTAGCGCCCGCAGCCGCCCGCGGTCAGAGGCCACCGCAGCCCGGGGTGGACAGGCAGGGTCTGAGCAGCACCTGCGGCCCCGGCCGTGTTCCAGGCGAGGGATGGGGCCAGGGGCCCTCAGCCGCCCAGGGAGCCATCTCTGCCCTGGCCGAAGGCCCTGCCCACCTCCCCCGGCTCCCGACCTCGGCGTCGCCCGCCGCACGGCAGCGGCCTCTCCCCACCCCCGCGGCCCTCCCTGAGGCCCCTGGGCATCGCCGGGGCTGGGCTGAGGGCTGCGAGCGTCGCCTCGGTGTTCTCGGCGGCCCGGGACGCCCCGCCGGGGCACAGCGCGCGCCGGCGCCCTCGCGGGGCATTGTGGGAGTGGCAGCCCTGCTCCCCCCGCGGCACGCGCCCCGCACACGCACCCACTCCGCATTAAACGGCTCTCGGGCGCCGCTGGGGTCCGACGCCCGGCTCTCGGCTGCTGCCCCCGCAGCGCTCATTCGGCGGGCGGCCGGCCCCAGAGGTGCCCCGGGGACTACAATTCCCAACGCGCCTCGCGCGGCGCCGCCGCCCGGCGCGCGGCCTTGTGGGAGCTGTAGTCCGCGCGCGATTCACAGCGCCGCGTGCGCCCCCGGCGCGCCGTAGCCTCAGGCCCCGGCCGGGCGCTACGCTACGGAGGTGGCGTAAGGCGGGCGCCGGACGCGGGCCGGGGCCTGGCCGGGGCCAGGAGCTGGGCGGCTCTGCGACTGCGGCGCTCGTGAGGCCGCCCAGGCTGCAGGTCGCCGGCGAGAGGGGCCGCGCTGCTCTCCGGAGGCAGGAGTCGTGGATCGGCTGGCGGAGACGAGCGGGCCCCGGGCCAGGGCCGCGCCTCCCGGGCCGCAGGGTCTGAGGCGGCACCGCCGGGCTGCGGAGGTGAGTCCCGCGCGCCGCCCGGGGCCGGGGGCCACGGACCGGGGACCCCGCAGGCCTGGCGCGGCGGGGTGGCCTCCAGGGGCCGGCCCGCCCGGGCTCCGGGTCGAGGGCAGCGGCGGGCGGGCCCTCGGAGCCGGGGCTCTGCTGCCCCGCCGGCGTCGGCCGAGCCTCCGGCGGGCCCCGGAGCGTGGGGCGCGTAAAGGCGGGAACCGGCGCGGACCCGGGTCCCGGGAGTCCCTGGAGGCGGCCGCCGCCCCCGCCTCGCCCCGGCCTGTCCTTGAGCGCCCTTACTGTCCGGGCGGAGCGCCCGCTCTCGGCCGCCTTCCAGGAGGAGGCGCCGCGCACGGCCTCCCTCCCAGCCCGAGCGCCCGGGGCCACCCCACACTTCCTCTTCCCGGCCGCCCTGGGGATGGAGCTGGGCCGCAGGGAAGTTACGGGAAGCCGCAGCTCTTCCTGCTGGCTGCGCTGGGCCCCTTGTCCTGACCCGGGGACCCGGGCCCTGTGGTCGGGAAGCCCTGGCCGGCGGCCCGTCCGGGTCTCGTTAGCGCGCTGGAGCTCCTGACCCGACTGCCCGGGCCGAGAACGCGCGTCCAGGCCTGGGTGTCGGGTCCACTGGGAAGCCTCCAGCGGTCTTGGTCTTGCCAGAGTGGGGGTCACAGGTGAGGGTGCCCCCAGTGCCTCCCTCTCCCAGAGTCTGGGCTGGGGCAGCTCTCAGAGTTTCCCCAGCGTGGCGGGCCGGAGGGAGTTTGCCTGTGGCCAGACGGCTCCTGCAGGGTCAGCTCAGCCTGGGCTTCCTTGCCGGTCCCGGAGGAGCGGCCCAGAGGTCTGGGAGTCAGGACCTGGAGGGAGCTGCCCGTCTGCGTGGCAGGTGTGGAGGAGCCGCGGGGGGGGGGGGGTCTCTGCCACTTCGTCTCCCTGCTCTGCCCTGGCAGGGACAGTGTCTGTGCTAGGCTCCCCTCCTGCATGGCTGCATTCGTCCCTGGCCTTGGGGCAGCACCCTGGGAAGCCCCGATTACAGATGGGGAAACCGAGGGGGAGGGCGCCGAGCCTCCCTTTCCGCCTCCTCCCACCACCTCGTGGGAGGCGGCTGGAAAGGGACCTGGAAGTCCTTGGAAGTGAGTCCTGCCCGGTCGTCAGGCAGAGCGGCCGTGACCCGCTGTGTGGCCCTGGCGCGCAGGGCCTCTGCTCGCCAGGAAGGCAAACGGCAAACCACTTGGGCTCTTTGAAACACAGGTCCGGAAGCCCGGGAATGGTAGTGACTTGTCCCACCGCGCTCCTGGGCTGCCACCGTGCCTGGACCGCGAGGCCGGAGTGATGCCGGGCGCAGAGCGTGAGTTTGCTCGGCTTCTTCCTGCAGTGTTGAGTCTGGGCCCTGCACCGCGGCCTGGGCTGCCCCTCACTGCCCTGTGCCCGTGGGGCACCCACACCCGCACGGCAGGAGCACCCAGGCTCTCAGGCTCGCGCTCCCCGCCCGGCTGTCAGCGCAGTGGGTGTCCGCGCCGTCCAGCCACCGCCAACTGCTGAGCCTCCCCTGTGCGAGCCGCGTGGCCCCACGCCCTGCCCTGCCGAGAATGCCTGAGGCTGTGCACCCCTGGCTGCTCTGCTCTGCTGCCCTGTCCGGCTGGGGGGCTGCCTCTGTTTCTTAGCACGCCCAGCGCCCGCCCTTCCCAGCCCTGCCCCGGGCAGGTGGTCAGTGCGTGACATCGCTCAGCTGCTGGCCACGGGGGGCCCCGGCCATTCGGGTTCTGAAGGCTGAGGGCCACCCAGGTGGTCCAGAAAGGCAGCCTTGTGGCATAGCTGCCCCCGGCCGTGGCTTGCAGTGAGGATGGACTTGCTGACCTGTGTGCTTGTCTGGGTGTCTCACTCAGGGGGGCCGAGGAGGCTGTGGGCTGAGGCCGGGCTCGGAGACCCTGTCACTGCGGGAGACCTTGCCATGAGAGGTCAGGGAGGCAGCTGCACTGGTGCCTCGGGGGCAGGGTGGGGCCCTCGCTGACCCTTTGCGCTCCCTGAGCCTCCATGGCTTGCCGTGTAGGAAGGCAGATTCCAGGGCACCAGGTGGCCTTGCTCAGATCCGGCTGTGTGCACCTGCCCCCTTCTGGGCCTGGGAAACAGACCTGGCCCCAGGGCCGTCTTCGTGTCCCCGGTGGCCGGGCCGGAGGACGCGCCTGGACGGGGCTTCAGGGTGTCCAGGGAAACCAAGTACATGGCTGCTGCGAAGGCGCGGTGCGGTGTATCCGGGAGGCCTGCTCGCTGCCCAGGGGCTCCTCTCACACCCTCCCCTGCCGCGGGCCCTCTAACGTTGCCCCTTGGGAGAGGGTGGGGAGTCCTGGAGGCCCTGCCCCCTCGGAAGAGGTGGCCTGGGAGGCCCCTCTGAGCTCCTCTCTGGAGCCCACGTCCTGTGACCTCTGTTCTGCCACCAGAGGCCACCAAGGCTGCCGGGGCCAGGCTGCTCCTGCCACCCCTTGGCAGCCGCCCTGTCTTGGGTCCTTTGTTTCTGGTAGAAGTAGTGTTTGCCGCTGAGCTGAAGTCTGAGATCCTGAGGGTGTCCCCGACCGCACCATTGTTTTCACAGTTTTCTTGTTCGCGGTGCATCAGCGAGGTAGTGCCACTCGAAAGCCAGAAGAGGGCACACGGCCACCTGCCTCCTGCTGGGAGGCAGCCAGGGGCCAGGCGGGTACGGCCCGGTGTTCCCTGGGCGGCTCAGAGCTGCTCGGAGCAGGCCCAGCAGATGCAGCCTTTCCCGGGGCGGGCGCCGTGGCGGCTGGAGCCGTGGGGACTGCAGAGAGCTCCTCTCCCTCTGGCTGGCGCGCGTCTCCCCGCGTCTTGTGGGAGGTGCTCGTGTGCTTCTGATGCCAGGAGTCTGCACTTGGCTCAGAGGCGGGTGTTTCTGATTTCCAGCAGAGCCTCCACGGGTCACTGCAGCGAGGTCAGCTGAGTCCCGCCTCTCCTGTGCTGCTGTGCTCACGTAAGAGGGAGACGGGTGAGCGAGGGAGGAGGCGGCAGTGGCCTCTCGGTGTGGTGACCGGAGCAGCGGCTGCCCCGCTGGCAGCTGGAGTGGCTGGCTGATGCCAGGGCCTGGGGCCAGGGCAGGCTTGGCTGGCGAACTCCCACCCCCGGCACCTGTCCTTGCCAGCGCCCAGGAGGCCTGGGCTGCCCTCCCTGGCTCGTGTGTCCCTGCCCGTGGACTGTTGCCCGAGGTCTGCTCCTCGTAGCGGCCCAGGCCCAGGGCGGTCACGGCAGGATCTTGGGCAACACTGTTCGCCGTCCAGGCAGGTCCAGAGTTGGCTGCAGGCCTTTGTGACTGCACTGGACAGGCTGGGTGCCTGTGGCCAGGGCAGTGCGGAGCTAAGCTCACCTCCCCCCCCCCCCCCAGCCGTGTCCTCCTTCAGGACAGACGGATCAGCTTCTTGTTTCCTTTTTGAAGATTTCTTTAATGATTTGAAAGAGTTACGGAGAAGGAGAGACAGAGAGAGAGAGTTTTCTTCCATCGCTGGCTCGCTCTCCAGATGGCCACAATGGCCATTGCTGGGCCAGACAGAAGCGAGGAGCCAGGCACTTCTTCTGGGTCTCCCATGAGGGTCAGGGGTGGATGGAAGTACTGGACCATCCTCCACTGCTTTCCCAGACGCATTAGTGGGGAGCTGGATCCCAAGTGGAGCGGCCGGGCCTGGAACTGGTGCCCGTCGGAGAGGCCAGCACTGCAGGAGGCGGCTCTGCCCACGGTGCCACAGCACCAGCCCTGCACCTTTTATCTTTTAATGTTCATTTATTTACATTCATACACTGGAAAGGGGGGCTGGGGGCCGGGGGAGGGGGAGATATCACAAGAGAGTCCACTTCATCTGCTGGGTCACTCCCGAATGAACCAGGCCAAAGCCAGGAGCCTGGGACTCTATCCAGGTGGCCCGTGTGGGTGCCAGGAGCCCAACACGTGAGCCAACATCTGCAGCTTCCCAGGGTGCACAGCAGGAGGCTGGATCAGAAGCAGAGCAGCCAGGCCTGGGATGCAGGCGTTGCCAGCCGCGGCGAACACGCTGTGCCACAACGTCCACCCCCTGTCACAGAGGGCGGGGACATCCTCTGGGAGACCCAGGCTGGAGCCGAGGGCGGGGCTGGGGCTGGGGCCTTGGACTGCTGCAGATAAGCCCGGAGGCCAGAGCCTTCCCTGAGGGAGCCGCTCAGTGGACCCTGCGGCCGTCAGCCACCCAGGCGCGTCTGGCCTCGGTGAGTCACTTCCCACAGACTGGGGCTCCTCGGTGCATTTGTGGAGCAGAACGGGGGAAGTACTGAGACTGGGGTGCCCCCTGGGGTGGTGCCAGGGCCCCTGGAGACCCGCTGCCCTGATACAGCCTGGTTCTCTCGGCTTTCAGAAACTTCCTCCTAAAGGAAGGCTGAGCTGCCGAAGTGCAGGCCGAGGGCCCCTGTCGCTGTGGAGGGGACCTGCCAGTCCTCCCCCGGGTGCAGCCCTGGCCTGGCTCCTGGGGGGATGACAGGAAAGGGCTCACTCCCTGTTCCCGGTCCTCCCTCGTGTCAGCGGGCACAGAGGCCGAGCTGCGGTCCTCGGGCCACAGGGCCTGGCTGAACCATGCCCTGGTGGTGGCTTGTCTTTGGCGTCCCATCTGGACCAGCAGCCTCCTGGCCTGGGCACAGTGGCGTGGCCGTGGATGCTGGGCTGGGCCTGCTGCGCTGCCTCTCCCCTTCCCCACGCCCCCGTCTCGGTGCGGTGATCCTGGGGTTGCTGCGTGGCAGTGGTGTGGCGAGAGTCCTTCATAAGACTCAGGGCCCCTGGGAGGCAGGTGCCTAGTCAGCCATGGGCTTGGCGGTGGATTTGTGGAGCAGAGCCCCACCCCTACCGGCCACATCCTCTTGGGCAGGGGAGGTGGAGCCACCGTGAGTCACCGAGGTGGGGTGTGTGGGCAGGCACAGCTGTGGCACTGCACAGCACCCGGCGCAGAGCATGGCTCTGTCCCCCGGGGGGAGAAGTTGTTCTGGAAAGGGGAGGGCCCGTAGGGCCAGGGCAGAGGGAGGGCCCAGGCTTTCTGGAGCTTCTCAGGGTCAGGGGATGGAGCGGAGATGGCAGTGGTAGGAGCAGGAGAGCTGGAGGGGGCTCGATGGGTCTCTGGTAGGACCGCAGAGGTGGGTGACCTTGCCCTGCCTACACTGAGTCCCCCCAAAGAGGAGCCCACCTGCTGTCCTGACGGCTTAGGGAGGGCCTGCTGGTGCCAGGGCTGCGCCTCCAGGCGTCCCCAAGGCCAGATGTAGGCCACACCTTGTGTGAAACTGGGGCAGCCTGTACCAGATGAGGGCGGGTCTCAGGGTGTGGCCTGGTGGAGGACCCCTGGCCAAGCCTGTGGGCAGAGTCCACTTGGTCCCCCTGCGTCCCTGCGTGCCCTCTGGCTGTTGCGCCGTGCTGTCGTAACCGCATGGACTCAGGGTGCTGAGTGTTGCTGCCTGCTGTGTCCAGGCACCTCCAACACTGGTGTGCAGCTGAGCACAGGGGTTAGAGCTTGGCACCAGCGGCCCTGCAGGGCAGAGTGTGGCTCTGTCCGCCCTGTGGAGCCCCTCCCCCACTCTTCCATCGGGGGGCTCCCACCCTGCCACCCAATCCCTCCTCAGAGTCCCTCCCTGGGCCACCTACTTACCTCTGTGCCTGGGCCCTGGAGGGTGGACGAGACCTCGTCTTCCGCTCTGTGGGTTCCACCCCCAGCGTCCTGGCCGGGGGCTCTGCTGTGGTAACAGCCCAGGGCTGCCGCCCAGTCCTACCACAGAGACGTCCTCCACTACAGTTCTCACCCCCACACGCCCCAGAACAGCGGGGGGAGTGGATCCTAAGGGGAGCCCTGGCGCCCACTCACCCCTGTCCTGTCCCCAGCCAGAGGACGGTCCCACCGCCCCGTCCCGTCCCCAGCCGGAGGACGGTCCCACCGCCCCTGTCCCGTCCCCAGCCGGAGGACGGTCCCACCGCCCCTGTCCCGTCCCCAGCCGGAGGACGGTCCCACCGCCCCGTCCCGTCCCCAGCCGGAGGACGGTCCCACCACCCCCATGGAGACCTCTCCTCACGATGTGTTTGGGGCAACATCGGGCCTGGGAATCACCCAAGTGCCCAGGGCGGCTCTTCTGGAGCCGGCAATCCGAGACCTGTCTTCCTGTAGGCCATCTCTCCTCTTTGTCCCACAACAGGAGACTGTAATGTCTCCACCCTCCCTGGGGAGACCCATCCCTGACAGGCTGCCCAGGGCTGCTGGACACCTCTCCCAGGCCTGCGAGGGGCATCGGTGAGGAGCAGGGGGTCCTTGGAGCTGCTTCGTGCAGGGCACTGTGACCTCCACATGGGACCCCGGTGTCTTCCCTGGAGGACGGGGGCGGTGGTCTCCCTGGAAGTGGGTGGGTCAGTGAGTCTGGGGCACCGAGGTGAATGTGGCAGAGCAGCTCGTACCCCACCGTGGACGGCTCTGCTGGCCGTGGCTCCCAGCCCTGAGCACTCCGCAGTGCAGAGGGGGCCCCAGTGTCTGCCCCTGGCTGGTGTGGGCTGACAGCTTGCTGGTGAGCGTGCCACGTGCCGTGTGCGCTTGGGCCGCTGGCACAGAGGAGTATTTTCCTGAGTGTTTAAGAATGTTAAAACACTCCCAGTGTGCCTGCTCTGGCCCCATGTGTTCCGTGGCACCAGGTGCTGCTAGTTTGACCTGTGTCCCAGGGACTTCATTCAGAGGTGGGCCCACGGGGGTGGGGGCAGACGGGCTGCTGACAGACCACGGTCAGAGCAGGTTAAGCTGCCGCCGGGACACCCACATCCCACAAAGGAGGGCTGGGTTCAAGTCCACCTGCACTTCGGGTCCAGCTGCCTGCTAATGGACGTGGGAGACAGCGGGTGAGGGCTCCAGTGCTCAGGCCCCGTACCCACATGGGAGTCCTGGATGAGTCCTCTCTCTCTCTCTCTCTCTCTCTCTCTCTCTCTCTCTCTCTCTCTGTGACCTGCTTTCCAAGTAGATGAAAATAAACGTTCAAAAAAAAAAAAGCACTGACTAGGAAGGAAGCCAGCCAGCCTTGACCCATAGGCACCCATGCACGTCGTTCACGTGCCAGGAGGGGTCAGGGTCCCCCCTCAGCCACAGGGCCCAGGAGAGTGAGTGTCCCTGGAAGCCGGTCCCCTGCCAGAGGCCCCGGCCGGCCTCTGCTTCCTCTCCAGCCACCCAGGAGAGGGGTGAGCCTCTGGAGGGAGGACCCGAACCACGCAGACTCTGGCTCCTTGGGTTTCTGCAGATGGGGGTCCTGCCTGGGGTGCAGGGATTTGTTCCGGGGGGCTCCACAGTAGCACGTGGGCAGCAGCACTGCCACCCCTCCCCTGGTGCTGTGTGGCTCCAGGCGCTGCTCCTGAGGCCTGGCCCAGCCCTGCTCTCTCCCTGTTCTGTGATTCCCCCTTGATCCTTTGTTCTGTAATAAAGCACAGTTGTGTGATCTGTGGAGACCAGGGACAAGTGATGTGGGGGTTGA
Source organism: Lepus europaeus (assembly GCF_033115175.1). Taxonomy (NCBI): domain Eukaryota; kingdom Metazoa; phylum Chordata; class Mammalia; order Lagomorpha; family Leporidae; genus Lepus; species Lepus europaeus. The sequence goes on from NC_084847.1 coordinate 527,862, forward strand.
TGGGCCTTTTGGGCAGAGTGGCCTCCATCCTGGGACCCCAGCCTCTGGGCCCCAACACCCTGCAGGCTGTGGGTGGCGGTGGGCCCCCATGACACAGAGGGACACAGGGCACCTCCCCACATGGGCCCATCCTGGGCCACTGAGCATGCTGGGAGCTTCTCCCAGGGCTCTGAGGCTTCGTTTGTGTGAGTCATGCTGTTTTTCTCTTTCTGCTCTCTCTGTTTATCTTTGTTGTGGTGTCACTGACCAGCCGGCCGCCTGTCTCCGGCGTGGGCACTCTCTTCCCTCCATGCTCCACTTCGCCCGCTGCCGGCCAGAGGTGACCAGGCCTGGCTCTCAGCGTGGCTGCTGTCAGGGGGGCCATGGGGAGCTCTGCCTCCTCCCTGGCCACCGAGACCGAGTCGGACCACGGCTTCCCCGGGGGGCCACCCTACCCAGGGCCCCCGGCAGCGGCTGGCTGGTGTAGGAGCGGCCCTGGGGGGCCTGTCTGGGGAGGCGCCCTGGTCACCCGGCAGCACCAGCCCCTGCGCCCCCGGGCCCGCAGGTAAGAAGGTGGGGAGAGGGTGGCCCTGAAGGGTCTCGTGGGTGCTTGTAAAGTGGGGTCCCCAGCAGCTCACTGCCAAGCAGACAAGAGCTGAGAGGCCCTGGGGTGTCTGCTCCTGGTGGAGCAGGTGTGGGAAGCTGTAGGGTCTCAGCCTGGCCAGTCAGAGGGTGTGGGGCTGGGGGAAGAGTGGACCCTGGACCCCTGTGGCTGCCAGCCACCCACTGAGAGTGCCTGCTGCCCCTCCTGTCTCTGGTGCCTGTGTGCCGGTGTGGCTGATGTGGGGCAGGTCGCCCCCTCCCTGACACCCCATCCTGTGGCCTCACCAGACTGATACCTGGGGCTTTGGGGGCCTTGGGGCGATGTAGCAGTAGTAGCCCCTGCCTTCATGGGGTTCCCAAGCTTGTGTTCCACAGGCACAGCCTCATCCCTCTGCCCTCCGGGGAGCTGGCATGGTCAGGCTTGGGGGGGTCACTGGTGCAATAGCAAGGCTCCAGGCAGGTTGGTGTGTAGGGCCAGTGGTGGGGGTCCACCCTAGAGAACAAGGGGCTGGGGGGTGTCTTGAGGTCCTGAGAGGGATGCAGGAAGCTGGACCGTGGCTGACACCCATGGGGCCAGTGGAGGAGAGTAAGGGAGGTGTCTCCCCGCTCCTGTTGCCGCCACACTGGCGACGCTCCGCTGAGCAGCTCTGTTGAGACATAACTCGGTCAGCGTCAGACCCCAACATGAGCCACAGTGGGCTCCTGGGGCTGGGTGGCCATCCCCCCAGTCCAGTGTCGCCGCTCCGGCCCCAGACACGCCCACCGACCTTCCCTGGAGACCTCAGCAGTGGAGGCATCCGTGGCCTCTCCCCGATAGCTGGCTTCCAGCTCCGTCCCTGTGGGCGCGGCTGGCTGGCTTCCGCCTGGCCTTGCTGGTGACGCTGCGGGTGCTCTTGTTCGCTCTGCGTGGACCGTGCTGTTCTTTCTGGAGTGGATACCTAGGAGCGAGTCCCTGGGCTTAGGTTAGGTTGGTAGAACTTTCTGGGAAACAGCCCAGCTGTTGCCCCAAGTGGCTGTGCCCTTTGAGCTCCCCCAGCGGTGCTGGGCAGGGGCTACTCGCTGCTGTCTTGACTGACCTCTGCCTTCTGGTGCACTCGTGTCAGCGTCCTGAGGTGTTGTGGCGGGAGAGCAGCCTCCTCGGAGGCCAGGCCATTGCCCCCCACTCGCAGCTGCGCGGCTTTGTGGCCTCCGTTTTTCCCAAGTTCGTGAAAGTTAAGGCTTTTGAGGTTCAGAACGTGGTTCTTCCGAGTCGCATTTTTAAAATGGACCTGAGTGTAGTCTCTCTTCATCTGTTGAAACGTCAGTGGTGCAGAGACGTGTGGGAGCCCTGCCTTCTTCCTCTGGAGAGGATGGGCACTTGGTCCAGGGTCCCAGCCCGTGGGAGGCCTGGCCAGCTTGAGCACCCCAGGCAGTCTTCCAGTGCTGCCTGGCAACAGGCCCTGCACTTGTCACTTGGCTTCGAGTTGCCTGGGACCACCAGTAAGTGGACCAGTGCTGGCCTTGGCTCTGGCTCCAGGGAGAGAGAGTGGAGCAAAGACCAGCAGCAGCAGAGGTGTAGGCCCTGCCATGTGTGTGCGTGTGAGACAGAATGTGTGTGAGAGGGTGTGAGCATGTGAGAGAGAAGGGCGTGTGGCAGTGTGAGAGACTGAGACTGTGTGTATGTAGTGTGTAGAGGGGGTGTGTGAGGGAATGTATGTGTGTAGAGAGGTTGTGTGAGTGTGAGAGAATGTAGAGGGTGTGTGAGTGTGAGTGAGGGAATGTGTGTGTGTAGAGGGTGTGTAGAGAGGGTGTGAGTGAGAGAATGTAGAGGGTGTATGAGTGTGTGTGTGTAGAGGGTGTGTGAGAGAATGTGTGGTGAGGAACGTATGTGTGTAGAGAGGGTGTGAGAATGTGAGTGTGTAGAGGGCATGTGAGACAGAATGTGTGTGAGAATGTGAGTGTGAGAGACTGAGAATGTGTGTGTACAGGGTGTGTGAGACAGAATGTGTGTGAGGGAATGTATGTGTGTAGAGGGTGTGAGTGTGAGAATGTGTGTGTAGAGGGTATGTGAGTGTGTGAGGGAATGTGAGTGTGTAGAGGGTGTGTGAGACAGAATGTGTGTGAGGGAATGTGAGTGTGTAGAGGGTGTGTGAGGCAGAATGTGTGAGGGAATGTGTGTGTAGAGGGTGTGTGTGAGGGAATGTGAGTGTGTAGAGGGTGTGTGAGGGACTGTGAGTGTGTAGAGGGTGTGTGAGGGAATGTGAGTGTGTAGAGGGTGTGTGAGACAGGATGTGTGTGAGGGAATATGAGTGTGTAGAGGGTGTGTGAGGGAATGTGAGTGTGTAGAGGGTGTGTGAGACAGGATGTGTGTGAGGGAATGTGAGTGTGTAGAGGGTGTGTGAGACAGGATGTGTGTGAGGGAATGTTGGGGGAGCCTGTGGCACCCTAGTGTCTGCTGATGCAGCGTGGCCCTCCCGGGTTCCTGCCCCAGACAGCTGCCCGTCCACTGACCCCTCGGCTGTTCCTAGGGAGAGGGTGCCCAGTCCTGGACCACTGACCCCTCGGCTGTTCCTAGGGAGAGGCTGCCCAGTCCTCCTGGACCACTGACCCCTCGGCTGTTCCTAGGGAGAGGTGTGCCCAGTCCTCCTGGACCACTGACCCCTCGGCTGTTCCTAGGGAGAGGCTGCCCAGTCCTCCTGGACCACTGACCCCTCGGCTGTTCCTAGGGAGAGGCTGCCCAGTCCTCCTGGACCACTGACCCCTCGGCTGTTCCTAGGGAGAGGCTGCCCAGTCCTCCTGGACCACTGACCCCTCGGCTGTTCCTAGGGAGAGGCTGCCCAGTCCTCCTGGACCACTGACCCCTCGGCTGTTCCTAGGGAGAGGCTGCCCAGTCCTCCTGGACCACTGACCCCTCGGCTGTTCCTAGGGAGAGGTGTGCCCAGTCCTCCTGGACCACTGACCCCTCGGCTGTTCCTAGGGAGAGGTGTGCCCAGTCCTCCTGGACCACTGACCCCTCGGCTGTTCCTAGGGAGAGGCTGCCCAGTCCTCCTGGACCACTGACCCCTCGGCTGTTCCTAGGGAGAGGCTGCCCAGTCCTCCTGGACCACTGACCCCTCGGCTGTTCCTAGGGAGAGGTGTGCCCAGTCCTCCTGGACCACTGACCCCTCGGCTGTTCCTAGGGAGAGGCTGCCCAGTCCTCCTGGACCACTGACCCCTCGGCTGTTCCTAGGGAGAGGTGTGCCCAGTCCTCCTGGACCACTGACCCCTCGACTGTTCCTAGGGAGAGGTGTGCCCAGTCCTGGACCACTGACCCCTCGGCTGTTCCTAGGGAGAGGTGTGCCCAGTCCTCCTGGACCACTGACCCCTCGGCTGTTCCTAGGGAGAGGTGTGCCCAGTCCTGGACCACTGACCCCTCGGCTGTTCCTAGGGAGAGGCTGCCCAGTCCTCCTGGACCACTGACCCCTCGGCTGTTCCTAGGGAGAGGTGTGCCCAGTCCTCCTGGACCACTGACCCCTCGGCTGTTCCTAGGGAGAGGTGTGCCCAGTCCTCCTGGACCACTGACCCCTCGGCTGTTCCTAGGGAGAGGTGTGCCTAGTCCTCCTGGACCACTGACCCCTCGGCTGTTCCTAGGGAGAGGTGTGCCCAGTCCTCCTGGACCACTGACCCCTCGGCTGTTCCTAGGGAGAGGTTGCCCAGTCCTGGACCACTGACCCCTCGGCTTTCCCTAGGGAGAGGTGTGCCCAGTCCTCCTGGACCACTGACCCCTCGGCTGTTCCTAGGGAGAGGTGTGCCCAGTCCTGGACCACTGACCCCTCGACTGTTCCTAGGGAGAGGCTGCCCAGTCCTGGACCACTGACCCCTCGGCTGTTCCTAGGGAGAGGTTGCCCAGTCCTGGACCACTGACCCCTCGGCTTTCCCTAGGGAGAGGCTGCCCAGTCCTGCCCTCACCTGTGAACAGTGTAGACTGCCACAGCCAGGTTCACCGGAGGTGCTCGTTCCTGGCCACTTCAGGTGGGCGTGGCTGGGCACTCCAGTGGGCAGCTGTGAGTGGAACTGCGTGTTGGCAACACCAGGGGACGGGCAAGCAGGTCCTTTGCTCCTGAAAGTGCTTGACTTGCTTTCTGTGGGACGAATAAGCGTCTCCTGGTTTCCTGGAGCCAGTTTCCTACAACGCAGCTGCTGCCACGTCCTGAAGTTGGTGTGTGCGGTGTGCGGTGGTCCAGCCGGGCGCGGCTGAGCGGTGGTTGAGTCTTCAGGCTCCGGCCGTAGGTCTTTGACTTGCAGGCTGCTTGGTGGTTTGGCCTCACCCCTGGCTTCTTGGTCCCTGCCTCCAGCATGGGAAGTGGGAAGGGATGAGAGCAGGGAACCTGCTCAGAGGCCGTCCGCTCACCTGAGTCCCTTCTGCCTTGGCCAGCCTGGCGGAGAGGCCTGTGAGGTGTGGCTTGTGGGGCTTTGAAAGAAGGCAGCACCCCCAGAGTCTCTGGCCCCCGGCGAGTCTCCTTCCAGCTGCAGGAAGGCCACTGCCCGCTCTTCCCCAGGGCCAAACTTGCTTCTTAGGCCCTGCTTTCCTCTAACGCTCCCTGGGCCGCAGACAGAATCTTCCGGGTCAGTTTGCTCCCTGGGGTGGCTGTCGGCCCTGTCGTGTCCCTTCTGCCAGTGTTTGCCAGAAGACCTGTTGTGAGATGGCCTAGGGAGGGCCCCTCGTCCACCTCTCCCGGCCTTGCGGCCCGCGGTGGGAAGGGTCAGACCAGCCCTGCTGCCCCCAGTGGGCTCTGTGGGCTCTGCAGCCAGGCCAGGGGCCCCTGTGCTGCTGGGAGGGCAGAGAGGTCAAGTTGTCTCCAGGCCGATTGCCAAGACTCTTCCTGACAGAGCCAAGGTCCAAGCGGACCTGCTGGGCCTGGTTCCGTCTGTGGGGCCGCCTCTGTCCAGCGGGGCCTGCTCTCCCTGCCGGCTCAGCCTGCAAGAGGAAGGGGCATACAGACTCGTTCTTGGGGGAGTTCTCTGCTTTCTGTAGTGTTTGTTTCATTGTTTATTCTTGAAGAGGTGCGGCTGGCACGTGCAGTGCTGGGAGTGAGTGCGCTGTGCGCTGCTGTGAAGACCAGCTGGTTGTCCTGCCGGGCTGAGCAGCTGCACAGACTGGTGCAGTGTGGAGCCCAGTGCTCTGCCTGGCCCACGGCCCCACCGGCACGTCCCACTGGCCCTGCCACGGGGCTGTGCGCCAGGCTGCAGACGCCTGCTCTTCGGAGGGGCTGCCTCTCCCTGCGTTGTGCTGCCCTGTCCTCAAGGTGGAGACAGCAGGTGCCCGTGCAGGCCTCCTGTCCCCAGCCCCCGGCCAGGCCCACCCTGCCATCTGTGCCACATGGGCATGGGGGCCACTGAGCTGTGGCCCTGTCCTGGGCAAACACTTTAGAACCTCTCTTCTGACAACAGCCTCCCACCCCCCCAGATGCTCAGCCAGAGGTCTGCTTGGGCCGGAGCGCTGGGCAGCACCAAGCCCCTCCCAAGACGGCCATACCGGCCGTGTGTGCCCTGGCCGCGCGGGCCCTGGGGGGGCCGCACTGATGGGGGGGCCTTCCCTTGCAGCCACACCCACTCGCCTGGGTCTATGGCCGCGGTCGGGGAGTGGTCCTGTGCACGCTGCACCTTCCTGAACCCCGCCGGCCAGCGTCAGTGTTCCATCTGCGAGGCGCCCCGGCACAAGCCCGACCTTGACCAGATCCTGCGGCTCAGCGTGGAGGAGCAGAAATGGCCCTGTGCGCGCTGCACATTCCGGAACTTGCTGGGCAAGGAAGCCTGCGAGGTGTGTGGCTTCACCCCCGAGCCCCTGTCTGGAGCCTCCCTGCTGCCCATCATCAATGGGGTCCTGCCCAGGCCACCCACTGTCCTGGTGGAGCCCAAGGGCAGCTGCAAGGAGGAGCCGGGGCCGGTGCGGACAGCGGGGCTGGCCGCCGTGGAGCCGGGCGGAGGATGCCCTGCGGAGCAGCAGGAGGACGAGGGGGAGGAAGGGGTGACGGAGCCCAGGAGTGGCTGGGCCTGCCAGCGCTGCACGCTGCTCAACACTCCCGTGGCCACCTCCTGCTCCGCCTGCGGTGGCCCCCGAAAGCTCTCACTGCCCAAGATCCCTCCAGAGGCCCTGGTGGTCCCTGAGATCCTGGCCCCTGCTGGCTTCCACATCGTGCCGGCCCCGCCGCAGACGGTCCTGCCTGGGGAGGCTGCCGAGGCTGACCCTCCATCCAGCAGCCAGGGCCCAGCCGCTGCCGGCCAGGAGCCCCCCCGGATCCCGGCCTTCAGCCCCTTCTCACCCGCTCTGCAGAACAACCCCGTTCCGCGAAGCCGCCGGGAGGTCCCCCCGCAGCTGCAGCCATTGGTGCCTGAGGCTGCACAGCCTTTGAGCTCCACTGGCTCCAAGGGTGCCCCCCAGGGCCCAGGGCGGGCTGGGGCAGGGGCCTGCCGCCTGGCGGAGCTGCTGTCGGCCAAGCGGCTGAGCGCGCTGGAGGAGGAGGCGACTGAGGGCGGCCCCGCCCGCGGTGAGGCCTGCAGCCCTGCCCCGAGCAGCGGCAGCGGCGTCATCGACCTGGCAGGTGACTCGGTGCGCTACACGCCCTCCAGCCCGTCCAGCCCTGACTTCACCACCTGGTCCTGTGCCAAGTGCACACTCAGGAACCCCACGGCAGCCCCCAGGTGCACAGTGTGCGGCTGCTCTAAGCTGCACGGCTTCCAGGAGCACACGGAGCCCCCCGCCCACTGCCCTGACTGTGGCACCAACAAGCCTGGCCCCTGCGGCGGCAGCTGCGGCCGGGGGCCCTCGGCTCCCAGGGCCGCTCGCCTCCTGCCGGAGCGCCCGGGCCAGTGGGCCTGCCCTGCCTGCACCCTGCTCAACGCAGCCCGGGCCAAGCACTGTGTGGCCTGCCACACGCCCCAGCTCCTGGTGGCCCAGCGCCGGGGGGCCGCCCCGCTGCGCCGCAGAGAGAGCATGCACGTGGAGAAGCGGCGGCAGACGGACGAAGGCGAGGCCAAGGCCCTCTGGGAGAACATCGTGGCCTTCTGCCGGGAGGTGAGTGGCCTCGGGCTGGCCGGCCTCGGCGGCCCCGCTTCTTCCCTGCACCCCCTTCCCGCAGCCTCTCCCCGGCCTCCTGTGGCTGCGGGCTCTCTCCAGGTCCACTTCTGTTCCTGCTGCTCCCCCAGAGGCCCTGGGCTCTGGCCAGGGACCTGCCTGCCTCCTGAGCACCTGGCCTGGCCCGAGCCCAGGCGCCGAGCGCAGCCTCCTGACTGGTGGCCCCTGCTGGTGGACGAGGGGCGGCATCTGCCCACCCGCCTTGGGGCTCAGGGTCAGCCGGAGGAACTGCTGTGCCCGCCCTGGGCAGGGGCCAGGGAGGGTCAGTGCTGCGTCCCCTGTCCTGAGAACCCATCTGTGGCGGGCTCCCTTCGCCCCGCCCCGCCCCGCCCCGCCCGCGGCGTCTGCTGTGTTCTCGGCACTCCTGGGGGGGGGGGCAGCTTCACTCCGCCCCGCCCGCGCCGTCTGCTGTGTTCTCGGGTACTCCTCCCGGGAGGGCAGCCCCGCCCCGCCCCGCCCCGCCTCGCCCCGCCTCGCCCCGCCTGAGTGTGGGCCCGTGGTCTCTGTAGAACAGCGTGAACTTTGTGGATGACAGCTTCCCCCCTGGGCCTGAGTCTGTGGGCTTCCCCGCGGGGGACAGCGTCCAGCAGCGCGTGAAGCAGTGGCTCCGGCCCCATGAGATCAACTGCTCTGTCTTCAGGGACCACAGTGCCACGTGGTCCGTCTTCCACACCCTCCGGCCCTCGGACATCCTGCAGGGGCTGCTGGGGAACTGCTGGTGAGGCTCTGGGCACCCACTCAGGGCAGGGGGCCAAGGGAGCGTGGGCAGGCGGGCAGTCCGGCCTCGGCCGCTCCGCTGAGGCCGCCCGGCTACGTCCAGGTTCCTGAGTGCTCTGGCGGTGCTGGCGGAGCGGCCGGACCTGGTGGAGCGGGTGATGGTGACGCGCAGCCTGTGTGCGGAGGGCGCCTACCAAGTGCGACTGTGCAAGGACGGCACGTGGACCACGGTGCTGGTGGACGACATGCTGCCGTGCGACGAGGCCGGCTTCCTGCTCTTCTCGCAGGTGGGGGCTGCCTGCGGGGCGGGGGGCGGGGCGGGGGCGGGGCAGCGTCCTGACTCCGGCCCCTCCCCTAGGCACAGCGGAAGCAGCTGTGGGTGGCCCTCATCGAGAAGGCTCTGGCCAAGCTCCATGGCTCCTACTTCGCCCTCCAGGCAGGGCGCGCCATCGAAGGCCTGGCCACGCTCACTGGCGCCCCCTGCGAGAGCCTGGCCCTGCAGGTCAGCTCCACCAACCCCCGGGAGGAGCCCGTCGACACTGACCTCATCTGGGCCAAAATGCTGAGTTCTAAGGAGGCTGGGTAAGAGGGGCGGCGGGAGAAGCGGGGGCAGTGCCCTCCGGCCGACCACCGCTGGGAGGCCAGCCGGGGCTCGCGTTCCTACCCGGGGAGCCCAGTAACCACCTCCCCGTTGAGCCGGCGGCACGAGCCCACGGAGGTGCCTGGTGGGCGGGGGGGTGTTCTGAGACCATCTACGTACTGGTCAGCATGCGAGTGCCCTCAGCCCCCTGGAGGGAACCTGTCGGGAGGGTCCAGGCCCCACCCCCACCCCCCGTAGCCCCTAGCCTACAAGAAAAGGCCCTCGGAGCGGAGATCGCCCGCTCAGCAGAGGCAGGGGGCGTTCCCCTGCCATCCCCGCCTGCGGCCCCGGTCAGCAGGGGCTGCTCTGCCGTGCAGGTTCCTCATGGGCGCCTCCTGTGGAGGGGGCAACATGAAGGTGGACGACGCTGCCTACGAGAGCCTGGGGCTGCGCCCGCGCCACGCCTACTCTGTGCTGGACGTCCGCGATGTGCAGGGCTCCAGGTGGGGGCTGGGCAGGCCCGGGTGGGCGGGAGCCACGGGGGCGCGGTCACAGCCCTCAGTGTTGCGGTCCGCAGGCTCCTAAGGCTCCGGAACCCGTGGGGCCGCTTCTCCTGGAACGGCAGCTGGTCAGACGAGTGGCCGCACTGGCCAGGGCACCTGCGCAGTGAGCTCATGCCGCATGGCAGCAGCGAGGGCGTCTTCTGGATGGAGTACAGCGACTTCATCAGGTACCTGGGCACAGGCCTCCGTCCGTCCCGGGCTGAGTCCTTCCCTGGGCAGGCGGGCAGGCCTGGGTCCACCCTCCCAGGGGTGAGGGCACTGGCCTTGGAGCCGTGCTCTGCGCGGGTCGGCGGGGTGTCTGCCGTCTGCTGATCCTGGGCCCAGTGACCTCTGGTGGCGAGCAGGGGCCTCAGCCGGAGCAGGTGCTTCCTTGCTGGTCTCGGGATGAGGTGTGAGGCCAGGGCTGGGAGAGGACAGTGATGCCGAGAGGCTCCTGAGCCCTGCTGGGGTGACCTGGCTGCCGCGGGCTGGGGAGTGGACTGCACGCAGCTCTTGCACCCCCAGGTACTTTGACTCCGTGGACATCTGCAAGGTGCACTCAGATTGGCAGGAGGCCCGGGTGCAGGGCCGCTTCCCCAGCACGGCCAGCGGGCCTGTGGGGGTGACGGCGCTCACGGTGCTGGAGCGCGCCTCGCTGGAGTTCGCCCTCTTCCAGGAGGGCAGCAGGTAGCGTCTGGCGGGGTTGGCTCCACCAGGTTGAGTCCCCCGTGGTCACGGCCACTGGCCCCAGCCCACGATCTCGTGCCCACAGGCGCTCAGACACAGCGGACAGCCACCTCCTGGACTTGTGCATCCTGGTGTTCCGAGCCACCTTCGGCAGCGGCGGCCGCCTGAGCCTGGGCCGCCTCCTGGCCCACAGCAAGCGCGCGGTCAAGAAGTTTGTGCACTGTGACGTCATGCTGGAGCCGGGCGAGTACGCCGTGGTGTGCTGTGCCTTCAACCACTGGAGCCCCGCCCCGCCGGGTAATGGCCCCCGCGCGCCCCGCAGCCCACCCGTGGGGAGGGCCGCCGCCGGCTCCCTCACTCACACCCCCCCACACAGCCTCCAGCCCTTCGGCAGGGATCCCTCGAGGTGCCGCTGAGCCGCCTGGCCACGTGCTCGCTGTGTACAGCTCGCGGCTGGTCATGGTGGAGCCGCTGGAGGCCCAGCCAACCACGCTGGCCGACGCCATCATCCTGCTCACAGAGAGCCGCGGCGAGCGGCACGAGGTAGGTGCGGTCCCGGGGGGGGGCGGCCGCAGGAGGGCTCCCCACCCCAGCCTGACTCACATGTGTGCCTGTGCCCAGGGCCGGGAGGGCATGACCTGCTACTACCTGACACACGGCTGGGCAGGGCTCATCGTGGTGGTGGAGAACCGGCACCCCAAGTCCTTCCTGCACGTGCAGTGTGACTGCACCGACAGCTTCAACGTGGTGTCCACACGCGGCAGCCTGCGCACCCAGGACAGCGTGCCGCCCCTGCACAGGTGGGCAGCCCCCGCCCCCCGGCCCCGCAGGCCCCCAGCTGGTCCTCACCAGCCCCCTCTCCCAGGCAGGTCCTGGTGATCCTGTCCCAGTTGGAGGGCAATGCTGGATTCTCCATCACCCACCGCCTGGCACACCGAAAGGCGGCCCAGGCCTTCCTCAGCGACTGGACAGCCTCCAAGGGCACCCACAGCCCCCCCCTCACGCCTGAGGTTGCCGGCCTGCACGGGCCCCGGCCGCTGTGACCACAGTGCCTGGGCTGGGGGCTGCGTGCGAACACATCACCCCCACATGCACTTTACGAGGGAGACCCGACGGAGGACGCTTGAACCAGAATCTCAGGACCCCGCCCAGGGAGCCGGCGCCGCCCCCCCGGCACAGCTTCCCGTGGGCCCCTCTCGCCCCTCCCACACCCACCCTGAGCACCCACAGTCCGCCTGACCAGGCCTCCCGGCCGCCTTGCAGAATACCTCGAGCCAGGTGGACTCCACACCAGCCCCTCCTGCCTGCTACGGACCCAGCTGGGCTGCCCCTCCGCCCTGGACGTGGGGACCCGTGCCGGGGTGCGGCAGCCAAGGCTCCACACAGAACCAAATCTGCAGGGTCAGAGGCTGGGACCCCGGGTAATCCCGGGACTCACTCTCCCGGTGAGCTGTGAGGTCAGAGCCTTCGCACCTCAGTGTGACCCCAGAGCCCCATTCCCTGCGCTCCACATGGCCCCAGAGCCCGGCCCCAAGCAGTGCGTCCCAGGAGGCAGGTGCCTGCGGTCCAGGGCTCAGGGCTGGAGAGCCCCTGCCCAGCCGCTCCTCCCGCGACACTATGCAATTCCTGGAGCGCCGGCAGGATCGAAGCCATGACGGGCGGCAGGTCGGGCAGCCGGGCCCAGCCGTGCTGTCTGGTGCTTTGTCCTCAGCACCCTGCACACTGCTGGGTCCAGCAGAGCCCTTGGCCAGCACTGGCCTTGGCCCTGCCGCACAGAGGGACCCCCTCCCCAGCCCCACTGCCTCTCCCACTCCTCCCCAGAAGCCCGGGGAGCTGAGCAGCCCTCCTGCGCTCTGTGTGGACGGCTGAGCCCAGCTTCCGTCCCCGCCCGCCGCCAGCCATCACCGCCCTGCCGCCCCGGGCAGAGGCAGCCCACGGGCCTCCCGGGAACGTTCCCCTCTCCCCTCTGGGCCTCCTTTTACTCTGAGCTGTGAATATTTTTAACCCTGTGAATAAGGCCAGCTCTTCGGACACAGAGACTATTTTATCAGCCGTCCCTGTCCTGGATGGTTCTGGATGGTTCTCCATGCGTGGTTTCTACACTCAGGCACCAACGGACCAAATAAAAGCGTTTTGTTTTGTAGTGATGCCTCTGCTCTCTGCTGCCCTCCAGGGACCAGCTCGGTGCCGGGCGCTGGCTGCCGAGGCCCTCCCTCGTAGGTGTCCCTGGGCAGGGCCCTGGGGAGAGGAGGAGTCGGGGGGCTGGGGGGAGGCTGCAGGCACTCCCAGCAGGCCCCGGTGCCAGAGGCCGGCCTCAGAAAGAGCCTGAGGGTGTCTGGGTGGCCCGGCGTAGGCACCGTCCAGACCCTTTGAGCCAGGAGAGGCCCTCAGCAGACGGCAGGTGTGCCAGGTCCTCCCGTGCTGTGTCCAGGGGGTGGGGGTCCTGTCTGAACCCACCCCTCATCCAGCAGAAGCAGGGGGGGCCGGGGGGCCGCTGGCGAGGCTCCTGCTCCATGCCCTTGACCCCTGCTGGCCTCGTTCCAGGGTGGGCCCCTCCCCGGGCCACAGGTCACACGCAGGGTTCACCCAGGCTGTGGGCTGGCAGGAGCCGGAGGTCCCTCCCCTGGACGCAGCTCTGCGGTGTAAGAGGCCTGTCAGGGGCCAGCCTATCGAATGTGAAAGCAATTAAAGCCACCAGCAGTGTTTGCTCCGGGCGGGCCTCGGGCAGCGGGGGAGCTGCCACAACACATCTCACCTCGGCGCCCGCAGACGCCTGCCCTGCCCCACCGCGGCTGCGCACCAGGCCGGACCGTCTGCGGCGGGGTGGGGGCTGGGAGGTGCCCTCCCATGTGTGGCACAGAGCTGGCTCTGCCCGCCATGGACATGGCCACCCCAGCCAGCGCCAGCCTCTGGCCCTCAGGACAGCCCAGGAAGGAAGCCCTGAATGACAAGGGGCTAGGGCTGCCTCTCCAGCCTGCAGCTGCCCTGGGGCCCTGGCTGCTACCAGCGTGCAGGGAAGGGGGCATCCGGGGACCCACACGGGCGAGACCGGGACAGGTGTTGGGCAGGGCGGCAGAGGCCCAGGAGCCTGGAGAGGACAGCTGGCCAGGCCCGTGGACTTCTTGGCAGGCTGGCTGTCCCTGGAGCACACACGGGGCCCCAGCTGGCCTGCAGGCAGTGCAGGGGCGCCCTGAGCCAGGTCCCAGCCTGAGCAAGCACCGTGCACTGTGGCTGCAGAAGCCGAAGCCGGCAGAGGCCCCTCCTCCCTTCCCCTGCTTCCTCCTCCCACCTGTCTGCTTGCCGGCTCCGCCCCACCCCCCCACCCCCCCCGGGTCACTGGTGCCTTCCCCACGGCCCTCTCCTGGTCCTCTCTGGGTGCTGCTGGCCGGGTGGCCTCTTGGGGGCGGGCGGCGGTGTGTTCTCACTTGTGAGGTGGCCCTGTCAGAAGTACTTAGTGTACAAATTAGCTGCGGCCTGCCTGCCTCCCGTGCAGCTCTGGGCGCTGGGCTGACAGGGCCGCGGCTCCAGGCCCTCTCGCGCCTGCTCAGGGCACACACAGCTGCCCGGTGTGGACCCCTGGCTGCCGCCCACGTCTGAGCAGGAGGGCCTGTCCCCTGCCGGCCAGCCAAAGCCCCCGACCTTGACCTGAACGGGGTGGCCACCATGGGGGAGCAGGAGGGGCTCCAGTGACGTGTCAAGGGGGTCTCAAGACGGAGGCCTGGCACCAGGATACCCTAAGAGTAGCAAATCCTGGTGTTCAGATGCAGGGGCCAGCACATGGGGCCAGCTGAGGCCCCCATGCCCCACCCGCCAGCCAGGCTGCCACTCAGGCGGGGAAAATCGCCTGTGACAGGCCCAGGAAGGCTGGCCCCGGGGGCGCCGCGCCGCGCACACGGTTCCTCTTCCCAACATATGGCTGCTGTCGGCCCCGGGCACTGCTTGGCCAGTGCCAGGCTCACAAACCGAGTGGGGGCTTCAGCTGCCTGAGCTCCCCGTCCCACCCGCCTGGCTGGCTGCTCTCTCTGAGCCCAGGCTCCTGCCCTAGCCCACGTGCCTCCTCCGCCTCCCACCCCAGCACCTGTCAGGCCCTCCAGGGAGAGTGCCCAGCTGCCCAAGGCACACAGAGGGTCAGCCCCCCACCCGCCCTGGTGAATGGCAGGTGGGGGTTTCCGGAGAAGCACCCCTGCAGCTGGTCGGGTGAGGCCCCGGGCACGACTGGTGGGCTCTGGGACTGTTGCGGCCAGCAAGGCAGGCTGGGGGTGCTGGGGACCCAGCTACCTTGCAGCCAGGCACAGGCCCAGGGCGTTGGAGCCCCCCCCCCCCGGGTCAGGGGCCTCCCAGCTGGACACCTCTACATCCGGGTGGACCGGCTCAGACCCTCAGGGAATTCAGGCCTCCCTGTGGGCATTCCCAAGGCGGGACTCATCCTGCCCACTCGGCCACCCCACCTGCTCGCTCACTGCTCTCCTGCGCACCTGCACCGGCTCTGCCTCTCCAGGGGCAGCCGATAAAGCTGCTGCAGGGCCCTCGGGCATGACCCTGCCCCTTCCACCAAGCCCTGGACCCACCTCTCAGCCTGGGTCCCCGAGGCAACTCTGAATAGGCCAGGAGGGTGAAGCCCCCCGGATGTCCCTGCTCCCTGGGCCGGGCTCCTCTTGTGCTCTGGGGGCCGCCGTGTGGATGGCAGAGGGGCCAGGCTTGCTGTGTGGTGCTGACCCCACCCGGGAGTTCCTCTTGGAGCTGCTGCTGGACAGGCTGGGCTCAGAACCCAGAACTCGGGCCCTGCCTGGGCACTCGCCTGGCCCCAGCTCCATACCTCTGCCCCTGGATCCGTGCCGGTGGGCCTGGCCCCTACACCTGTGCTGGCGAGGGCTGCAACACTGACGGGATGCGACAGGCCTGCCCTGGGCACAGCACCACGGCAGACCCTGCTGGCCG